>NC_041391.1:431493904-431502321 GCF_002162155.2 Triticum dicoccoides | reverse complement strand
TCTGGATGAACAGGAACCCATGGTGTGGAGGGCTGGATGAACAGTAGACGGTTGAGGGGTGGCCGTGGAGGGGTGGTTGAACAGGACCCCGTGGTGTGGAGGGCTGGATGAACAGTAGACGGTGTAGGGGTGCCCGTGGAGGGGTGGTTGAACAGTAGCCGGTGGAGTAGCGCGCGGTGGAGGCTGGATGAACAGGAGCCCGTGGACGCTGGAGGAGGTCGACGGTAGCCCGTGGAGGCTGGAGGAGGTCGACGGTGGAGATGAACAGTATCCCGTGGAGTCCCGTTTTGCGGTACGCCACACCCCTCCCGATGAACAGGACCACCGTTTCGACCTTAGGAGGTCCGTTTCCTCCGTTTTGCGGTACGCCACGCCCCTCCCGATCAACAGGACCCCCGTTTCGACCGTAGGAGGTCTGTTTCCTCCATTTTGCGGTACGCCACACCCCTCCTGATCAACAGGACCCCCGTTTCGACCGTAGGAGGTCCGTTTCCTCTGTTTTGCGGTATGCCACACCCCTCCTGATCAACAGGACCCCCGTTTCGACCGTAGGAGGTCCGTTCCTCCGTTTTGCGGTACGCCACACCCCTCCCGATCAACAGGACCCCGTTCCGAACGTAGGAGGTCCATTTCCTCCGTTCTGCGGTACGCCAGGCCTCGTTTCCATCACCTGTTCCGTCCAAGCCCTCCCGATGAACATGACCACGCATTCCGTTCTGACCCAGCCGGTTGGCTCCCCATGAACACGACGACGACGTTGTTTCTCTGTTCCGACCCAGCCATGTATGTATGCACAAGTAGGCATTTGAGACCCTGCCCGTATGTATGTACGTGGCCGTATTTTCTTTCTTGCACCCTCACCGTTGTATGTACGTGTACATGCTACGTGCGCGCCTCTACTACGACACGTGCGCGCCTCTACATCGACCAGTATGTACGTACAAGTTCGCGACTAGAATGACAACGCTACGTACGCTTCGACCAGGTGGGTCCCGACTGTCAGGCACTTCCTTGCGTGCGAAGATGTAGCTGGTGGGTCCCAGCAGTCAGGGGGGCGAATCGTTTTTTTGCCCGGACGCACTTCCTTGCGTGCGAAGATGTAGCTGGTGGGTCCCAGCAGTCAGGGGGCGAATCTTTTTTTTGCCCGGACGCACTTCCTTGCATGCGAAGGTGTCGCTGGTGGGTCCCAGCGGTCAGGGGGCGAATCATTTTGTTTTTTGCCCGGACGCACTTCCTTGCGTGCGAATATGTAGCTGGTGGGTCCCAGCAGTCAGGGGGAAACGTTTTTTTTTGCGAAATACAGTAGCCCGTCCGGTGGGTCCCAGCTGCCAGGTGGAGGAATCATTATTTTCTGTGTAATAAGGAGGCACTTCCTTGCTGCGGCCGTGGACCCAGCTGTCAGCCTCTCCACGAACAGTCCACGTACAATGGAAGTCGTTCCTTGACCACGTTGACCACGCTGCGCCGAGAGCACCAGGGCGGTGGACGATGGCGAGGCCTAGGAAGGGGACGACGGGGAGCCGGGGAAGACGTGGCAGTGGAAGCCCGCGCGGAGAGGAGTACGAGGGTTCACTGGTTCGGCTGCGGTGTGAGGCTGCCTTCGCCTTAGGGCCTGGCCAGCAGTGGGAATAGTAGGGGGCGGTGAGGCCTCCACGGCAGCACAGCCGGCCACGGGAGGCAGGAGCATGCGGCACGACCGGCGCTGATTTGGGCGGCTGTGGCAAGAAGACCAGAGGTTGAAGAAGCACTACCGCCGTTGGATGGACATCGTATGGTCACTGGAGCTAGAATCGTTCATATTGACTAAAGTTGACAAAGGCCCCCATCCCAGTCAACTTAGTAGGCCCACGAGTCAGCCTCCCAGCATGGTGGGTCCCAGCTAGCAAGGGGAGTATTCATTCTTTTGTGCGTAATAAGGAGGCACTTCCGGTGGGTCCGAGCTGACAGCGTGGGGAACGTTTTTTCGCGAAATACGCTGGCCCGTCCGGTGGGTCCCAACAGTCAGGGGGGAAATGTTTTTTTCGCGAAATAAGGTGGCCCATCCGGTGGGTCCCTGCTGTCAGGTGGAGGAATAATTATTTTGCGCGTAATAAGGAGGCACTTCCTTGCGGCCGCCTGGACCCAGCTGTCAGCCTCTCCACATATAGTACTCTTCCGATGGAAGTCGGTCGTTGACCACGTTGACCACGCCACGCCGAGAGCACCAGGGCGGTGGTCTGGATGACGGCGAGGCCTAGGAAAGGGATGACGCGGAGCCGGGGAAGATGCAGCAGTGGTAGCCCGCGCGGAGAGGAGTACGAGGGTTCACTGGTTCGGCTGCAGTGTGAGGCTGCCGTCGCTGCAGAATAACAGGGGGTGTGGGTGAGTAGAGGGATACCCAGGGCCAGCGGTGGGAGTAGTAGGGGGCGGTGAGGCCTCCGCGGCATCACAGCCGGCCACGAGAGGCAGGAGCACGCGACACGACCAGCGCTGCTTTGGGCGGCTGGAGCAAGAAGACCAGAGGTTGAAGAAGCACTATGGCCGTTGGATGGACATCGTACGGTCACTGGAGCTAGAATCATTCATATTGACTAAGTTGACAAAGCCCTCCGTCCCCGTCAACTTAGTTGGCCCACAAGTCATCCTCCCACTATGGTGGGTCCCATCTAGCAGGGTGGGTATTCATTTTTTTGTGCGTAATAAGGAGGCACTTCCTTGCGTGCGAAGATATAGCTGGTGGGTCCGACATGTCAGCGGGGGGAACGTTTTTTTTGCGAAATACAGAGGCCCTTCCGGTGGGTCCCAGCTGTCAGGTGGAGGAATCATTATTTTGCGCGTACAATCCACGGCCGATGGATGTTGTTCGTTGACCACGTTGACCAGGCCGCGCCGAGAACACCATGGCGGTGGACGACGGCGAGGCCTAGGAAGGGAACGACACAGAGCCGGGGAAGACTCGGCAATGGTTGCCCACGCGGTGGGGAGTACGAGGGTTTACTGGTCCGGCTGCCATCGCCGGAAAATAACAGGAGGTGTGGGCGAGTAGAGGAATGGCCTGGCCAACAATGAAGTAGGGTGGGGTGGTGCGGCCTGTGCGGCAGCACAGCCGGCCACGGGAGGTGGGAGCAGGCAGTCCCACTGGATCTGGTTTGGGCGGCTGGAGCAAGAAGATCAGATATTGAAGAAGCAACACGGCCGTTGGATTAACATCCAACGGTCACTGCTGCTAGAATCGTTTGTGGACTAAGTTGACAAAGCCAAAGTACACGTCAACCTAGTAGACCCACAAGTCAGCCTCCAAATCTGTCCCAAACAGCATACAGCCCGAAATTTCTAGCCGGATTCAAATTAATTTTAAATCTAAATATACCTTAATTTAAATTCAATGAAATTTTACCCGCACAAAAACAATGAAATTTAAAATATCAAAATCCGAAAGAAAACAATATTTGGGAACTAATTGCCTGTTTGCTGTATTTTTTCATTTTACAGCCCATTTATTATTACTTATAGCCCATTTATTATTACTTATAGCCCATTTCTTATTACTTATAGCCCATTTCTTATTACTTATAGCCCATTTCTTATTACTTATAGCCCATTTATTATTACTTATAGCCCATTTTCTGGGCAAAATGCATCCCTCCTCGTATTGAAATATTTCCGGCCCAGCAGGGCGTAGAAAAGCAAGTAGGCCTATGTTGGTTATTCTGCAAAAAACAAAATCAAAATAGCTGGCTAGCCATTTTTCAGAAAGGAAAAAAACAAACTGGGCTGGTCATGTGCTAAACATATGAAATAAAAGCTTGGGCTAGACGGGCCACGGGTCCCGCACAACCCAGTTGATACCCTTCTCCGTCCCGAAAAAACAAAATTACTGCGCTCGCTGCTGGGTCCCTACTGTCATCCTCACCATGTACAGTCATCTCCTTATTCCTCTCGGTTGTTGACCATGTTGACCACACCAGAGGGCGGCGCCGCGGCGAGCACGGAGGACGATGGTGAGGCCTCGGACAGGAACAAACAGGAGCCGGGGAATATCACAGCTAGTCGTGGGAGGCGGGAGCAGGCGGTCCCGCCGACGCTGGTTTGGCTTTGGCGGCTCGAGGAAGAAGAGACCGAAGAAAGGCCACAGATGTTGAATGTCAATCGAACGGTCAAGGTTGGCACAATCGTTTTTTGACTAAGCGGACACCAAGTAGCATACTTTTTTATATATAGGAAGAAAACTGCGAGGAAAATGCATTCATCTGCGTCCTCCTCACAGGGAACGTTCGCCACATAAGTGACTAGCACCCTTGGTTTTCAACCGAGAGGTCTTGGGTTTGAGTCTGAGGAACTCTCAATTTTTTCCTCCTTCCTTCCTCGCAAAAAAGGGAAAGAAAATCAAAGACTTGGGAAGGCGTACAGAACAAGCTAGTGTACCAGTAAAGAGACGTTGTCAAGTTTTAGAAAAAAGAAAGACGTGCTCCTGTAGCTGGTTCGATTCCAAACCTAGACTATGACTATATATGGTGCTATGCTACTCTGCAAGTAATGAAACTGACATATCCAACGTTCGCTTCTCCTCTTCTCTACTTACTCTGCCTAGCATCAGAAGCACTAGCGCAACAACCATGTCCGCTGGCTACTCGTCCACCTGCTCTTCAGCAGGCAACAACCAGATATGCGCCAAGTTGCCACCCGTACCATCGCCTCTGGGTCTCATCACACCCCCGCCGGCACGCGCATCGCAGCCGATTGCTCAACGCAACCCACTGCCGTTGGTGTGGTGCCACTACTGCAAATCATGCAGAGTCATCTGTCGCGTCTCAACCACAATCCGCAACCCTGGCCGAGTCTTCTACAAATGCCCGAATCATGGGGTAATAATATGTTTAAGTGTTGTTCTGCTGCTTTCAGTTGCTGATTTTTTTAATAGTTTGGTTGATGATCTTCCAATTTTTCATGCAGAAAAGGGAAGATTCGTGTGATTTGTATTTCTGGGAAGTTGCTGATGTGGGGGAATGCAACTACGCTGATTATTTGGTTAGCCGAGGAATCCCAATACCAGCAGGTTGGGGTGTTGGACAAGTAACTGAAGGAACGATAGAAGAGGAAGATGCAGAGCAGAAGGTTAAAGACGCAGTTCCTCTGATCATGGCCAAGCAACAGCTGCTGAACGGCCTTGACAGCACTGAGGAGATGAAAGAGCTTGTGAAGATAATGGGCAAAATCGATGTGCTCTGTAGGATGATTGTCTCTTTATTTGCAGTGTATGTAACACTCGTGATGTATTCAGTGGCTACGACATGAGAACTTTGCTGAAACTAGTAATGAATGAAACCTGTGTAGCAGGCTGGACATAGTGTTGTGAACATCTAATGATTTCTATTAACAGAAATCAGGGGGTATCCCCTTTTGCTCATATAAATAAATAGATAGCAGAGGCCCTGTCGGGTCAGCTTTGTTCTCATTCGAAGACGTCGAGCAAGTTGCAGTCCAATAGCAAACTATGTCATCAAATTCAAGTTTCACACCCAAATATGAGTACAACTAAACAACAATGTCATCATGTTTTAGTTGTCATACAATCACCAAACACAAATCAGCATACATAACAAGTGATGTTCTCACAGCAAAATACTAAACAACATGTTCATCAGGTTTCAGTTGTCATAGCAAACACAATTTCACATAGTAGATAAAAAAATGTCTTCTGACAGGCAAATACGATAAAAGCAATGTAATCATCATCCGCAGCAGTAGCGTCAACATCTTCGCTGTATCAGTCTGAATCGTAATTCCCCACGGTGTCATCTTCTTCTTTGTCCTCAACGTCCTCGAACGTTGTCTTCTTCTTGATCAACTCTTGTATGTCCACAGCACGACAGGCAATCTTTTTGCCGGCGTCATTGACGTGATGTTTCTCAAAGATATTAGGAACATCTGTGTTATCTTGTACTTCAGGAGCAGTGTAAGCATCATCTTGTTGTGCAACTTCATAAATGAATTCCTCTACTCAAACCTTTGCAATACTCTCCAGTCATCGCTACGTGCAAATGTGTCTTCCAAGAAAAATATCTGTGTTGCTTGATTTGCCAAAATAAAAGGCTCGTTGGTCTGGTACGCCGCCTTGATATTGATGGATTTGAAATAATCATCAGCTCTGGGTTTTGCGATCCTGGAAAATAGGTTATACCAATGACAGCACAACAGAACCACACACTGATGATCCTCGAAACTGGAGATATACTGCAACTGAACAATGTCTGTTATGTTAGCATACATTTCAGTTGTCTCTTTGTCATACGTATCCGTGCTCATGATGGCACTGTTTTGTGTCTTCCTGCCTTCATCTCATGCAAGGGTGTTGTAGCGCACATCTCCAACAACGCAAGATTCCTAATGTCTTACCCGAGTATCAGGACCCATTGCTTGTGAGTCAAGGGCATCATCAACTGCCTGCCCATCCTCCCGCATATTCTTAACCTATGGTTAGAAAATTGACAAGCTGATCATCTTATGTACTCAATATATTAAAAAAACTGACAGTGCACTTCAAAAGCTTACATGGTTCTTGAACCATTTCGCAAATCCTGCCATAACCAGTTTAATGTTTCTCGGGTCAGCAGCAAACTCTTTGTGTTTATCAATATATTAAAAAACTAACAGTGCACTTCAAAAGCTTACATGGTTCTTGAACCATTTCGCAAATCCTGCCATAACCAGTTTAATGTTTCTCGGGTCAGCAACAAACTCTTTGTGTTTATCATTGAAGATTTTCCACTCACTACCATAAGATGGATGGCTCATTACATTCTGATCTCTGTACTCCTGGTTCCTAGAATGCCACAATACATCCTCTCTTGTTTCAACATCATGAAACAACCTCTGCAATCTTGGTGTAACTGGAAAATGTCTCAGAACATTATGAGGAACCCTCTTCACAGCATCGCCATCTTTCCATCTTGATGATTTACATTTCGGGCATTCACTTAAGTTGGCATAATCCTTCCAGAACAGAACACAATTATTCTTACAAACATGGATCATATCATATCCAATTCCAACTGCACGAAGGAAATTCTTCATTTTACTGTAGGTGTGTGGCAGCTCAGACGCATCTGCGGAAGATTTGCGGAAAGCAGCCAACATCGCATCGAATGATTTGTTGGTCATCCGCTCAGATGTCTTCACCTGAAGAAAGGTGACCATAGCTGAGAATACTGACAGCTTATTTCCTGGGGTGACAGCAACATTGCATTGTTCCAACATGCGGGCCCACCGTTTTTCTTCTGCAGGTGAAAGTTCACGGAATGCACGAGCATTTCGTAGCATTGTTTCAATGTTGGTCAAACTCACTGGCTCCGCCACCACCCCTCCTCCTCCTCTTCCACCTGAGCATCAGGAAGATCAAGATGGTGATCTGCTGCTTCCACATAGTCAATAACATTGACATTCACAGCTTCACCATGATGAAGCCACCTAGTATATGTGACCGACATCCCATACAAGTGTAGATGATTTTGCCCAGTTGACTGGGGTCTTGTAACTGAATTCATACAACTGCTACACGGGCAGAGCACATCTGATTTCGGACCATCGTACTCAGCTCTGATAAAGTTCATGAAGTTTTCAACCCCCTCGACATATGAAGTGGAGAATCTTCGAGCAGAAGTTATCCAAGTCCTGTCCATCTGTTAGACATACAAATTAGTTCTTCTACTAGATATTACAGGAAAAACATATATGCTTTTTTATGAAGTCCAAAAAAAATACCTAGGTCGATGTCTAAAGCTATGGCAAGATATTTGGACGAGCAGATCTAAGTAACGAAATATATGTAAAGATGATTCAGCAAACAGATTTGAGTGCTAAATTATGGCAGGCTGTTTCAGCAGTCAATGAGCCCGAGCACACAGCCATCGAACTATCGAAGGCCATCGCAGCAACAAAGATCGAGTATAAAACGGTGTAGAGCTATTTCACCTAATAGATTGGCTACTAGACCATAGCAATCTACGTCACAATAAATATATGGCAGGATATTTTAGCAACTAATCGGCCTTGGCATGCCATCTCAGCTAAGTAGATTGAGTGCAGAACAGGGCAAGGAAGCTTCTTAAGCAGAGCATATTGATAGTAAACTACTTCGGCAAACAGTGAGATTAACAGCGTCTATCAGCTAACATTCAGCGCTACACCGACATGAACGGGGCCTTAGTCTAGAATGCGCGTACCGTGGGAGAAGCTGACTGCCGTGCGTCTCCACACGAACATCGCCAGCGGTGGCGGCGCTGACCGTCGTGCGCCTCCACAAGAACGTAGCCAGAGGTGGCGGCGCGCCTAGAGGACGGCAGTCTACGAGAGCGTACTGTGGGAGCGAGAGGATCGCCGTGCGTCCCCTCGACGAACCACGGCGCCAATGTATCGGCGCGGCGGGGAGGGCGGCTTTG
>NC_041391.1:431484607-431493253 GCF_002162155.2 Triticum dicoccoides | reverse complement strand
GGAGTTTGGCGCATGGTCGGTTTCTCCAAGTGTAGTCCCATGTGTCAGTGAAGAGGCAAGCCGAAGCGCGTTCCGCTTGCGTGAGCCGTGTGCAGGACCGAACGTGTGTGGGGTGCAATGCGACCACGATAGGAGTGCTGTGAGTGTACCGCCTTTTTTCCTTTTAAACTAGGTGCTTCGCCCCCTCAAAAAAAATGTTGCTTCGCGTGATCCATCGATAGTACTACTAGTAATCCGGTAATCCTGACTAAAACGGTGCGGCTGGGTCTTTTCCCGCATGATATGCTGGGAGGTTGGCTTATTGGGTTTTTTAGATTTGTCTCGGTTCAATAAAAAGAAGAGTTGGTGATGATGGTGTGCCTGTCATCCTGCAATATAGGCCGTTCGATCTATATCTAATGGATAGGAAGGAAACTATGACAATTTACCCGCACTCCTCTCCACATTTGCAGATAAGGCTTTCCCTCGTTCATCCTTTTCTCCCACAAGATCTTGATCTTCCGTGCACTAGTACTCCTACAATATGTATATTATTGTGAAAGTTCATATACACCGTCCGAGATTAATGCAAACACGGCAGATTTTCATTACATTTCGAACTTTTATAAGATAGAAAAATAAAAGAAACCCGACCCTAAACCTATTCTACAGCGGCGACCGACGTCCTCCATCTGCGATCTCTATGTACGGGGGCGGGTTTCAAGACCCGTGAAGTGAAGGTGCGGTCTCCGACGAGGAAGAGTAGAACACGGGATACTGACCGGCCAATTGGCACACCATGCCCTGCCGCCTCCCATGCCCTACTCATCCTCGGAGGAGTCCCCGACCTCGGCGGTGCCGGACGTTGGACGGTGTCAAGTAGGACGCATGGCTGACGGTGCTCCCGTCGTCGGCCGCCAGCATGGACACCGCTTGTGTGGTCACGTTCGCGTCCGGCTATGCCGCTATTGCGTCGTGAGAGGCGACTTGAGCAAGGGCGGCGACCTCGAGCTTCATCCCCGAAGACAAGCTCTCCCGGAGAGCGTTCTCACTTGCGGTCATGGCGGATGTGGTGTCAGGTAGGAGGATGATGCGCTATGGTGTGGAGGTTAGTTGGGCGTTGCCGCTTTAAGTAGCGCATTCCGATGAGGCCAAGCGTCCGGGTGCGTCATTAAGTCGCCGGAGTTGGTTCCTCAGGCACCGAGCCTCTTAACGACGACATACAAACGGACGACATGAATGCGGGCAGCTGGCACCGGCTGGGAACGCACAGCGCGATGGCACAAGGGACGAGGGCTTTGGTGTTCCAGGGTAGTCAGCTGCGGTCGTGGCAACGTTGGAGATGCCCTTTGCTCAAATGTGATCCCCGCATGTCATTGAAAAAGCAAGACGACCCGACATGGTCTCAGGTCCAGAGGATGCAGTTGGCCGCGCTACACCAGTCCGCGGACGCGGCGCGGCGCCCCGTGCATCCTCGATGAGCCGGGTGTTGGGATGTGTTTGGATTGTGGCCAAAGTGCACCTTACCAAAATTTTGGTCATGACCCAAAGATTGGTCTTTGTTTGGATGGTTGTCATTTCTTTGGCATGCCAATGAACTCTAGCCAACTCTAGTTCATTTTTCTTGCCAATGTCGGCCAAAACATGGGCAACCAATACCTCAACCAAAATTTTGACTACCCAATGCTTTGATGGGGAAACCTTGGGCACAAACCAAACATACCATTGGTCGCGCCACAGCACAAACACCACCCTCGGCACACTGAAACCGACCGTGTCTATCGACGATATGAGCGTGTCGCTCGTCCAGAGGCGGTGCTAGAGCTGCGCCCCGTTGTTGGCCCCAAAGACCCACATGAACGGTTGTCGGTGGCGAGGAGGTCGTGGGCCAGCTCCTCCATTGGACTAGTCTGCGCTACGTCATCCCGACGGGTGTGCCCCACATGTCGGTTTCCTTGTTTTCGCGGCCATATTCGAGCGTCAGTGCTCCGTGTTGCGCATTAGGCCTTTCACTATGTAGGACAAGCGAGACAACTTATTGTTTATTTGAGCCGTTCAAGTGTAATCATGTGGCGTTTCCTTATTTCTCATTCCTCTCCAACCCTCTTCTCCATCAATCATGTCACCCTCCAGTCGAGTCCATCCTCCCACATGCCTCATTTGAACATTCCGCCGAGTATCATTCGCATGTACCCACCCTAGTCCTCTTTCAATAGATCTCCGGACCCCGAGATGAAATCGAGAGGGAACGAGTGGGGGCACGTGATACCTAAGGCGGATTCAAAATTTTGAACCGGTGATCATAGCATTCGCAAATCATATATAAAGGGTATTCAATGTTCGTTTCGTTTTTGAATGTACAATATACTCCCTCCTATCCTTTCTACCTTACATATAAGTTTTATGTGTAGTCAAAGTATCTCTACTATGATAAAAAATGTATCAACATTCAACAACGCCCAATCAATATTGTTAGATTCGTACGTACTCCTAGATTTGTACTCGAGATGGTTTCCAATTTGACTATTGACAAGATTAATAGTACTCCTTTCACATAGGTGAGTAAGTCATCTTAGGCTGTGCACCGTGACCAAGGAGGAGGGGAAAACAAGAGACATTAATGTTTATTTGCTAATTAATAGTATTGCATGCAATGAACTAACCACTGCATGTCATGTTTGATAGTCTCAGGTCATTAAAAGCATGCACACCCTCATCTCTTATTGGTTCATATGTCAAGAAACAAGAAACGAGGTAGAAGTTAATGCACCGCACCTACGTGTTTTGGGATTATTTGGTTTTTGTAAGATGACTTACACACCTAGACGGAGGGAATACATGAGATGTATAATGTGAAAATTATATCATTAGAAACTCCTTTCACATACAAAATTGACCATATGCTTTGTGTAAGTTGCATGTCATATATTATTACTCTAACATTTGGTCAAAGTTAGCCTCAAAAAACACATTAGACCCTGTATGCTTTGTGTAAGTTGCATGTCATATATTATTACTCTAACATTTGTGTAAGTTGCATGTCATATATTATTACTCTAACATTTGGTCAAAGTAGTATAGTGGAAGTGGATCCTGTGACGTAGGTATCCCTGCCTTACCCTCCCTTTCGGTCACTTACTGGCGGACCCCATGCTTGCTAGGCCCCGCATGTCAGTTACTCAATGGGTTCGGCCACGTTAGGGGATCCTCATCCGTAGTATACTCCCTCTGTTTTTATTTACTCCGCATAAAACGGAGGGAGTAGTGGTATAATAAATGACGCGGGCGGGGGAGGGGGAGGGACATCGGTTTGCTCTCAACTGTGGTCCCACAAGCGAGCAAAAACACAAGACGAAGCGCGTTCCATTCGGTGAGCGCCGTGGAGGGTCCAGCGTGCCGGGCTAGAACGCGAACGCGACAAGAGCGATGTACAGTCAAAACCGATTGACCGGTCGTCACCGGAACCACTATTCACACCAGAACCTTCGCTACTCGGCCTACGCTAGCCACTGCCCTAAAACCACACCAAATCTCCAGCCCATTCCCCCACCTTTCGATCCCCTAGCCCGCATCAAGCGTCCCCTAGTTCACCGGAAAGCCATGGTGCGCCGCAAGATCACTTACTACAAGATGCTAACGCCGGAGTGCCGCGCAGAAATCGCGGCGGCGGTCGGTGCCACAGACCTCCGCTCCCAAGCTCGCTTTGCGGCGGGCCAATCCCCGAGTTCTCTGGAGCCAAGCTACGAGGAGGAGGAAGCCGATCCAATGTTCACTGTGGAGGTCGCGGCGCAGAAGGCCCCCGATGGGTATGAGACGATGGGCGTCGACTCGTGCCGGCGTCCGAGTCCCCCATGGTGCAGGCGGACCAGCGGTTCAACATGGCGATACTAAAGGAGGACCGGGAGGCAGAGGCTCAACTCGACACGGAGCGCGCGCATGCCGCTGCCATCGAGGCTCTCCTGCAGACAGAACTTGATGTCGTGGATGTGAACCGGGCGGCGGAGGATCAACTTGAGGCGGAGCGCGCGGATGCCGCTGCCATCAAGGCCCTCCTGCACGTGGAACCGGACATCCTGGACATGAACCGGGCAGCAGAGGCTCGACTCGACACAGAGGGCATGGATGCCGCTCTCATCGACGCCCTCCTACGGGCGGAACCGGAAGTCCTGGACTTGAACCGGGCGGCAGAGGCTCGACTCTACGCGGAGCGCGCGGATGCCGCTCTCATCGACGCCCTCCTACAGGCGGAATCGGAAGTCCTAGACTTGAACCGGGCGGCGGAGGCTCGACTCGACGCGGAGCGCGCGGATGTTGCTGCCATCGAGGCCCTCCTGCAGGCGGAACCGGATGTCCTAGACTTGAACCGGGTTGTGCTCTCGTCCGTGCAGAGCGCCCACACGCTCTGCTTGAACGAGTAGCTAGAGGCCGAGGACAACCACGGTGCGGAGACACACGTCGGCAGCGACGGCTGGTTCGCGCCGACAGCCAAAGACGACGAGGCCGTCTCTTTCCACGAGCAGTGATAGTTTTTCTTTATGTTGTTGTTTTTATTATTATGGATCTTTTGCTGTGTAAAAACATACTATTTGTTATGGAAGTCGCCTGAGTCTACCATTTCAGGCGGTTGGATGAATATCCTACGTCTCCTAACCCTTCTTTCCTTCTTCCTCACCTCTTCTTCTTCCCCAACAGACCACCGCACGGGCCGTACGGATACTCCGGTTGGATAAACATACTCTATGAACGAAAATTATGTGTCAGCAATAGGATAGCTGAGTTTGGTTTGTTCACATGCGACAACATGTGTCAGTGAGGGTGTGTTCCCTTGGTTGGGTTTGTGGCGTGCAGGAGCGAAGTGTGAGGGTGCGGTGCGACCGCGGCGTGCAGGAGCGACCGTGTGAGGGTGCGGTGCGACCGCGACAGCCGTGCGCAAGTGTACCTCCTTCTCATTTTGAAAACTTTAGGCAAGCTTGGCAAAAATGTGTGGCGAAGTTTGGTAATGCAAGGCCTAGACCCAAACAGGATAAGTACGTACTACCTCTGTCCGGGTTTATTGGTCCCCATTGTATTTCGTGCTAAATTTTGACCATAGATTAAACTAAGAAAATGTTCACGCATGTCACCAAACATTATATTTTTCAAAACTATGTTCAAATACGAATCCAATGAGATCATTTTTCTTGACATGCATTAACATTTTGTTAGTTAAATCTTTAGTCAAAATTTGGCACAAACTATAAAAGGGACCTATAAACCAGGACGGAGGTAGTACGTACTAGGAGTACTGGTGTTAAAAAAGCAAGGTGGGGTTTTCCTTGGATTCAAATCCTCGTTTCACGTGTCAATTAATGCGTAATTTTTTTCTCGAAAGACCAAAGAGCTAACCATCTCACTCCTCATCGCTTGATTAATGCAGCGCCATGCAAACAAACCTTCTCACTTCCGCATGCATGCAGGGGATATTAATGTCCTTGGTTGCTAACCCCATCAATTTTGCCTCGATTAGTGTTAGTGGCCCTTTGCAAATTGTAATTTTGATATACTGGCCTTGTGTACAAAAAAATGGAGGTAGTAACTATATTTAAATTCCTTGCCCATTGCGGTGACGTCAACGACTTTTTTTTGTGGTTTGGCGAAGTGCGTTTGACGGAGAACACCATTGAGGGAGACCACGGTAAGTCGTTCGCAAGTGCCGCCTGCAAGCCGAGACAACCGCCTTATTTGCATCCAGGAAGTCCTTCACTAGTACTACTACTAGGAGTACTAGTGCGGTGAGATGGTTTCTCGAAGAAGACGATGGAGAAGCGGAGTTAGCGAAGAGTGAAATGATAGTTGCTTCGTCCGTGCTTTGTGATTTGACGCCTAACTGCTTTGTGATTTGTGATAGAAGGGACATGGGAGTAGACTCTGTGCTCTATACTGTACTACTCCTACATGCATCCAAGCATGGGAGAAAGAGGAGAGACATTGCATTTTTCTATTCCTTCAATCAATCAATCAGGGAGCTTTGGTTCCATCTTTTTGGCTTTGGCAACGCCGTCCACAATGGTTCCCACGATGCCAAAAGCTATTTTCACATTTGGCTACACATTGTGGATGCCCTTAACCGTACCACTTGGTTTTGCTCCTGTGTGCTATCTATACAAATCTCAATTATATTGATCTAAAAAATTATAGAATCAAAGATTAGTAAAAAAGGAGGTGATTTTGCTGCGCGGATGGCGGGGAAGGTTTCTTATTTTCGGAGGATGTTATCCTGGCAGTTTGCTAACATGCGGTCCCACGTGTTAGTGCTTTACCAAGCTGATCCGCGTCCCACATGAGGCAGAACAACGGCAGAAGCAACACGTGGTTAAGTTGAAGAAGATGAGGGAGAAGCGACCAAGCTGATCCGCGTCCCACATGAGGCAGAACAACGGCAGAAGCAACACGTGGTTAAGTTGAAGAAGATGAGGGAGAAGCGGATTCAGCAACGAGTGAAATGATGGTTGCTTCGTCCCTCCAACTTCTTTTTTTAGCATTATTACTTCATCCCTCCAACTTAACTGCGGGAAAGGTGCAGCTTTGTGATTTGGCGCCTCATTGCTCATTACTACACCGGCGCCATGACTGGGGTGCTTCACCCCGGCTGCTCTGCACTGTATTCCGGTATGGCACGTGGACCCGGTAGCTTGATGTCCCACATGTCGGCGAAAGGGACTAGAAGATTTATGAAAGCGAGCGCTCCACTCTTACGACGGAGGAGTAGACGACACGACGGCCCAGTGAACTGCCACTTGTACTGTATAGTACTATAGTTTTGCTGTTTCGCACGATCCATCGATACAAACCTGACTAAACAGGAAAGGGTGGGATTTTTCCCGCGCGGTAGATGATACTGGCCATACATTTCAAAGGCAATTTTAATGTATGCAAACTGACTAATTATAAGTAACAATATGATATCTAGTAAAACTAAAAATACATATGATTTATTGTGTTAGAGTGTAGTAGTAGTGCTGTATTGCATAGTTGTTAGATGTAACATGCGAGAACATGTAGAGATGTAGTTTTGGAGGGCCTATAGAGAGAAAAGCGTAGTACGGTCACCGAACTTCAGAATAAGCTGATTACGGTCACTATATACGTTTTGCGGTGATTATCCGGTCACTTGCTCACAGTTTAGCATCGGATTGCACTCTGTTGACCGGCCAAATAGTCTGCGTGGCGCCATGTTGACTAGTTAAATTGACCATGTTCTTTGTGGGTCCCACCTGTCAGTTCGCATAGGGAAAAGGTCAGATAAACACAAATTTATGCAGGCGCGACAAGGCTCCAACCCGTGCGCGGGAATCACCTGGTTGTGTATGTGTCTGTCAGGGCCTGATGTGTGTGCATGCACGTGTAGGTTGAGCACTTGAGCGTGAGAGTGTGTGTTGGTCGTGTGGTGTACTGGTGTGTGCATGCATGCGTGCGTGTGTGCGTGTGAGTGTTGCGTGCGTGCGTGGCTACATGTGTACATGCGAGTGTTGCGTGTGTGCGTGGTGCATGTGTTTGTGTGAGTGTTGCGTGGATGGAGTTCGTGTGCATGTGTGTATAATCACCACACCAGCTCCTGTGTGTTAAAAAAGACGGCTCAACATACCAATACAAGGCCACCTTGTCCGTTGTTCCCGCGGTCATGACTTCGCACCACCGTCAATTTTTTTTTGTCGTTTGTTTTCATTCTTACTAGCAAGATGCCCGTGTGTTGCACGTAACATCAAGATGCATTTGTATGACTTGTTTATCTTGTGAGAGAAAAGGATGAACGAGGGAAGGCCTTATTTGCAAATGTGGAGAGGTGTGTGGGTACCTTTTTGCAAAACTGCCATAGTTTCTTTCCTATCCGTTAGATATAAATCGGACGGCCTATATTGCAGGATGGCAGGCACACCATCATCACCAACTATGTTTTTTATAAGAGTGTATTTTATGTATTTTATAATAGTGTAGATGTAGAGTAGATACAAGTCGACAGGTGGGCACGATGTTAGTGAGATAATGTGATGCAACACTAGAGATGCCACGTGGAGAGTTCAACTGGTCAACTAGTCATGTCATGAGCAAATACAAAGTTGTATGGTGAGCCCGTGACTGTATAATAACCACTAAACGTAAATGGTGACCGTAATGAGTGGATTATGAAGTCCAATGTATGTATCATGCTTTCACTTCAAATACAATGATCGTCATTGCATATATCGCGAGAGAAAGATGAAACACGCGTGAATTTTCTGGGGGCTTACTTTTAGAGGACCTAGAGATAGTTTTGTGTGCATACGTGAAAGGGGCGTACAGGGGGGGTATGCGATGGAGAGAGAGATGCTCTTCATTTCTATTTATTATGACTAACTTTGTATATAGTATAAAAATATACAAATTCATAGTGCGGAATAAATATCATTGTGGGCACAATGCAATGCAAATTAGCGTTTGTACTCCTCCATATAACTTTGTAATGTTGTATATATGTAGAAACTCTAAAATAATTTTTTGGCCACACTTTATTTAAAAGGAATGTTGTATGCGAAATAAACGTGAAGAGAGGGCTTTTTAGATCTATGGGGTACGTGATGTAACATGTGTGAATGTGTAGTTGATGCATTTGGTGGGGCCTAGAGAGGTATTTGTGTGTATTACGTATTC
>NC_041391.1:431455935-431484306 GCF_002162155.2 Triticum dicoccoides | reverse complement strand
GAGAGAGACGAATATGACGTCACGACAAGAGATTCCATTCCATTGAGTGTGTATATGCAATGGGGGAGGGAATAGAGGCACCAGGAGAAATTTTCTGTGTGTGTGGTGTTTGTGTTGGTATGTGTGGGTGTGAGAAGATAATGAGACGTGGGGGCAGAGGGTGTGTCACCGCATGAGGTCCGGTGGGTCGAGGTGAGGCCCTTTGTTCAATTCCGTCCTGCGCCACATTGGTCGGCCCATGACACATTTAGGAAGACCCATGGATGACTAGTCGTACAAGACAAAGATAGCAGAATTGTGAAGGACTCTGTGTCCACTGACAAAGCTGGCTAGGATTTGTAACCCTAGGTTCTCGAACTAAGGTAACCCCTTTATCTCTGATATTACTATTCATCCAACCTAACTTTAAGGGGCATCCTACAGAATGCTCTGCTAGAATCATACTCGTCGATTAGGAAGAGAGGTGTGAGATAATGCATGAGAGATAGGCGTAAAGATAATGTGCGTACATGAGACACGTAGGCAGGTCCATGTATATAGAAAGGGTCGATGAGGATTGTGTGTGTGTATGTTTGCGAGAGGAAGAGTGCTTGTGATAAAGGTTAGTGAAAACAGTTGTAAATGGTTATGAGAGGGAGGGAGGGTTATATCTAGAGAATGTGTGTGAGAAAGACACCTCGGGAGAGAGTGTGTGAGCATGTGTGAGAGACCACCGATGGAGAGTGAAACTACACGTAAAAGACTGCTCTACACATTGATTAAAGATATAAATTGTATCCAAATATTAGGATGGGATCATGATATTTGCAATTCGCGTAAGGAGCGGTCATTGATCCATCAGACATCTAGATTCTATCGAATTTGAGCATGTCTATGTTATTATTCGACACAATTGATCCACATAGTTAGTATTTTGAACTCTAGACAATGCATCGCTTTAGCAATACAATATAAACGTGAGTATAGTTCATGTTGTGTGTGTAAAGCACATTATACATACGAAAGTTACACAATGGACATTTATAAATAGCTACCTATGAACTAGTATACATTTGAATTCAACCTAAGGTGGTTTAAAAATCAAATTCAACATGAAGTCCATTCAATTATTTGAATTTGATATCATGGCATTTGTAAACCATACCTAAACTATGGGGGTACCAATCTTTGCTCTGATTTTGTACATAATAGCATATGTAGTCGTGTACAAAATAGATTCAAATTTAGCTCCTCCTTTCCAAAATAATCGTAGTTATAGGATTTTCAAGTGTCAAAATTTCAAAAGGAAGCGGATAATTTAATGAGGTTTTCAAACATACAAGGTCAAATATAATGTTGTCTATTTAGGTCAATCCTCATAGTTCAAGAGTACAATAAACGTGAATGCTTGTGTTTCAAAATTTCAAACGAAGCGCCAAAAGAGCCTCTACTCGCCCGAAACCGCGTGAGACCAATGTTTGGTAGTACAAGGAAATTACTTTTCTAATAACTCCGACCTGTGAAACCTACCGGCCCGACGTACAAAGGTCTAAACTGGGGTAGGTTTGTAGCTTCATCTAGACGCCACGCAACCGCCTCCGAAAAACATTCATACACAATGGCCGCCTAAGCACACATGCGCGTGGCCGAAATCGCTCCCGCCCACTATTTGGGACACCTGGGATTACCATCCTACCCTCGACCCGCAGTAGGTCCGAAATTTAAGAGGGGGGCAAAGTTTGTACTTTCCCCAAATGTCAAATAAGCGTGTCCCATCTTCTGTTCAAAAAAGCCAAAAACAAGCGCGTCCCAGACCGAAACATGGTTCCCCCCCCCCCGTCCGATTCCCCATTCGTACTCCGTGGGCGCCAAAACTACCTCTCCACCAGCCGTGAAACCCCTGCGTCCTCCGTCCGCCACCCCATCCCACCCATCAACCACCGCCCTCCTCCATCACGCCGGAGCCGATACCCCGACGTCGTCGTCCACCGCAACCTCAATCGCAACGCCCTCCACGGCTAGTAGTTGAAGCCGAGGCTGAGCCGTCCGTACCCGAGCCAGTTCAACCACGCCGTCCTATGCCTCACCGCTGCCGCTCCAACTTCGCCACCCTCCACCCCACCGGAGATGTTCCTGCTACGCCGTCCTTCGCCACCTCGGATCTGCTTCCCCTCCACCGACATACAGCCACGGCAACACAGTCAACAATTTGGCCATGGGTTCGTCCAAGCCTGCACCCTCCAAAACATCGGTTTTCCCGGTAAAAACAAGAAGATCGGCGCGACATGTGGAGGTGACCACACCAGCAACCGAAGAAGGTACTTCTCTTCCCTTATTCATGCAAATCTTACGTCTCTGCTTGCACGGTATTCATCCCACAGAAGACACTAGTTGACCGCTTCTTCTTGATACTAGATGTTCCTAGTAACTCGCGATGCACAAGGTTTCTCCTCATATACTATTTCACCTTAGCTAGAGGTCCGTCGCCCCCCTGAATTTCAATTTTTGGCCAATTGATTCCCAATTAATGGAAGCATTCCCCAGCGTAACAGACGCTAGTACGACTATTACGCCGGGGAAGCAGCGCGTTGGTGTTTATCTTAGGGGAGTCTGCAGCCTAGAGCTACTGGTGCCCGATTAAAGGGATGGCTTGGGGGCGCTGCCAAGCATGGCGGTGGTGTGAGGTCGATGGGAGGGCGGGGCAGCGGAGGCACGGGTCTGGGCCGGTGGTCGCTGGCGGTTCGTGAAAGGTCGTCAACAGTGACTGGCTGGAGGTAGACGAAGGCCATCTGCCCGTTCCTTATAGATCGGACGGTTCATGAAAAAAATCGACTGACCTATTTATTTTCAGTCGACTGTTATCTTAGATATGACCACATGTGGTGGTGTGTTGGAGGAGTACCTGCATTTCCTGTGCTCATATATTACAAAATCATACGGAGTAGAATCTAATTTTGTTTGCCATGCAATGTTGTAGAGCTATCATATGTCTCCTGTCATTTATTTTTAAGCCACCTGCCATCTGCTACTTTTACAGTGCACTAGTTCTGCACACACTTCACCTATACTCTCACTATTGTGTTTTTATGCAAGGGTATTTCAGACTCTCCTGCCAAAAGAGAATCAGCAAAGAAAAGAGAGAAGTTGCTCCAGCTTGGTATACGGGTAGGCAAGACACATTACAATGCTATAAAGGGTGCAGTGTCAGCAGATGGAGACGGTAGACATAGCTTTGTAGTTGATGACCTCGCTCGCAATGAACCACCATCCCAGGTGCTTGCTTTAACTTCGCGGTGTCATACGTGGTTGCATGTTGGTGTCTATCTTGTATTCGAAAGGCCGAAGTCGGTCTTTATTAAGATAAGGAAAGATATTTTTTACATGAACCACCATCCCGTGAGTACCAGAAGACAAATAGCTAGTCAGGGCACTGGCCGAGCCAGTGACAAGCCCAGCAAAGACAGGCATCACCTGGAAGCCAACTAAAAAGCCGCGACGGTGGCGAAGCAGCCCGCCTCCCACCAGGCTCTCAGGTCCTAGATGATCATGTTCACCACTCCAGCCGGATGTCTAGCTTGTATTGCTTCCAATTTGGTTAAATTGCATCTGCTTAGCTTACACATTATACCTTTGAATATGACATGCCTTTCTGTTTTTGGTACATACTAGTACATCTATGTATTAACCATGTTCTTACATCAAACTAATGTTCTTGTGTATCCCCCATCAATCACTTATGACGAGGCAGGCAAGCAAGGGGACTACTCCTCATTTAAAGAATGCAGCATCAGCCTCCCGACATGATTCTCAAGAAACAGAAATGCTAGATGAAGATAGTGAACATAGCTCTGTAGTTGATTACAGCATTTCCCCTACACTAGCATTGCAGGTGCTTGCTCTAACTTGGCAGCGTGATATGTGGTTGCATGTTGCATATGGTGTCTAGATTGTAATTCTTCCAATCTGTTTAAACTGCATGTGCTAGTCTGCTTAAATTATACTCCTGTAAATGTGACATTATACCTGTTAATGTGACATGCCTTCCTGTATTTAGTACATAGTACATCTGTCTATTAAGCATGTCCTTACATAAAACTATTGTTTTTTTGTATCCCGCATCAATCAATATGACGAGACACCTTTAGTATATGCAGTGCGATATTAGTTGCATCTTTCATATGATTTATAGCATCCGCTGCTTCTAATTTGTTGAAATTCCATTTATGATGGCACGCTTTTAACTTGGCAGTCATATTGGTTGCATCTTTCATGTGGTGTCTAGCTTGCATTGCTTCTTATTTGCTGGAATGGTTTCTACTTAGTTTACACAAACAGTTGTGAACATGCCATGCCGTCCTGTTTTTCGTACATATTCCATCCTGGTATCGTGTGTTTGCCTTACATCAAAGTAGTGATTGTCAGTATCATGCATGAATGAGTTCTGAAGAGAGAAATTTATTGCTTTTTCTTGTCGGTTTTACTTGACAATTCAAAATCAATAAAGCGGAAGGAAGTTAGCAAGGCAGCGGATAAAGGTGCTCCTTCCAAACGGAGGGCCTCTACAGTTTCTACTCCTCCACACCCCCAAGATGATTTCCAAGACAACACATGCACAGACACTCAACAAAGCTGTGTTTATGATGAGCACATCTCCCCTAGTGCAGCATCACTGGTGCTCCCTCTAACTTGGCACTGTTATATGTGGTTGCATGTTATGTGTGATGTCTAGCTTGTATTGCTTCTAATTTTGTTGAATTCCATCTGCTTACTTTACACATTATACTTGAATAAGACACGTGTTCATGTTTCTAGAACATACAATATCTGTCTATCACACCATGTTCTTACATCAAATTACTACTGTTGTGTAACCTGCAACAATCACTTATCATAAGACACGTTTGACTTCGGAGTGTGATATAGGTTATATCTCACATTCTTTTCTAGCTTGTACTACTAATTTGTTGAAATGGCACTTATGACGAGACAGTTTTAACTTGGTAGAGTGATATTATTTGCATCTTTCATATGGTGTCTAGCTTTCATTGCTTCAAATTTGTTGAAATGCCTTCTCCTTAGTTTACACATCATAAGTTGTGAATATGCAATGCTATGAATATGCAATGGCACTAATGACGAGAGACCTCTAACATGGTAGTGTGATGTTGTTTGCATCTTGCATATGATTTATTTCTTGTACTGCTTCACATTTGTTTAAACGCCATTTATGCTGAGACACTGTTAACTTGGCAGAGCGATATTTGTAGCATCTTTCATATGGTGTCCTCCTTCCATTGCATTGCTTCTAATTTGGTGAAATGTCTTCTTCTTAGTTTACACATCATAGTTCTGGTTATCTCTTCCGTCCTGTTTTTCATACATATTACATCCTCCTATCATGTGGTTGTCTAACATCAAAGTTTTATTCGTCTGCATCACGCATCAATTTGTTCTGAAGAACTAAATTTTATTCGTTTTTCTTGTCGGCTTGACTTAACATGGCACAGAGAAAGAGGAAGAAACAGAGAATGGCAGGGAATGAGAAGCGGATGAATCCTGCAGATTCTGCTGGTACTGATGGTGCAATAGAAGGTGAAATTCCAGCGGAAAATTCTACAAACACGGCATCCCATGCTACACGAACTACAAAAAAGCCAAACAGAAACAAATAGCTGCCACCAAACAAGCAGAGACAGCCCTAGTTCTTGCAACACCTACCACAGTACTACCAGTTGCACGACATACTCATGCGTCAACTGAGCTAGCAGCATGTTCCCAAGCTCCCTTGCCACCTGACACTACTTCCCAAGCACTCTTGACACAAGACGAGTTGGAAATATCAGATGAACCTTGTGAGCTTCAACAGCAAGAAGATAGTTGCTGGAGTCAAGTTACGGTTGCATGCTTCTTTATATGTAGTCTCACAGTTTGATGTACACTAACACTTCCTATGTTTGTTGTTGGACTAGCACCTAGGCGCAAGAGGAAACAAACATCAGGGATAATGCTCGATAGGTTAACTAAATCTAGAGGAGGAGGAATGGAGATCCGTTTTGAGGTAGGTTTAAAAAGGCCACGTGATGCTACAGAGTCGGCCAAGTTAGTATCAGAGGCAGCGGTTGCCGTTAGGTGTCATGTACATATCCTCCCAACATGGATTCAGTACAGGAATGACAAAGATGAAACCCAGTTCAACACCTTCCTCGACCATTTATCTGTAAGTATGGTTATGTATGGAAACTAGTAATATCGTCTTGCTCTGTCCCATGCTTTCTAGGTTGCTGATAATGAGACACCCATAATTTTCAACATATGAGGTTCAAGTTGGATAGCCAAGATGATGCAACCAGACAAGCTTGCACCCATGTTTTCAAGTCTGCTCTGCGACAGTATCGGTATAACTTGAGGAAAACTCACTTTGAAGGCAAGGCTATCAGTGAACTTTCCCAAACATCTCCAGTGGAAAATATATCAGATGAAGACTGGAGGGGCCTTGTTAAACACTGGTCTGATCCGAAGTGTCAGGTACATTATATATATGTGATCAGATCACATGTTGAAGTCCTATTGACGCATGTGCCACACAAATCTATCTTCTTGTAGGTGAACTGTTCAAAGAACAAGGCCAACCGTACGAAAGTGAAATTCCAACAGACGACAGGATCTCGTAGCTATATTGCACACTGCGAGGTTATTGTAATTAGCTGTTGTTTCACTCTTTTCGTTGTACCATATTATCAGATCTATATTGACTTGTTCGAAATGCAGAGGAAAGCCCGCAAGGACCAAAAAGTACCTGAACCAAATGCTGTGGAAATCTTCAAGGACTGTCACACCAGCAAGAAGAAGGGCATGACTACACCAGTCAAAGCCGCGGTTGTAAGTCCTTAATCCTCATGCCTTTTAACTACTACTTACTCTGACTTGTGCCTTGAACTGCATGGTTTGCAGCCAATGTCTATTACTCTTTTCAATTTTGTACACAATTGTCTTAGCGTATCATTGCACCTTACAAGGTTTAAAAGGGAGGAGTGATGTTCCTTTGATCTTGACCCGTAATCTAGTTCCGTGCTGGACTTGCCCACACAACGTTACAATTGCCTGTTTGTCTGTTCTCAGTTGTTTTGTGATATGAATGATGTCATACTATGCTTACCGTATTATAAACTTCGTCTCTTTATCCTTAGTCCTCAATACAATGTGAAGAAATAGACAATACATTAGCGATGGTACATGGTCATATGTTTGGAACCTGGTTTTATTATGTACTTTGCAATAAAATACAACTAATATTTTACATGGGTTCACCAGAATAAGTTCTGTATATAGACCAAAGCTATTTTGTTTTCTTTTGCTGCCTCCTTAATATCTTCTGTTCTGGTACTACTAATGTAAAACCTCAACTTTTCAGCAAGCTATGGAAAAAATGGTGGAACCGCCACCTTCTGAAGGTGGCGAGGCAACTATAACCGCAATGTCAGCTCTTGCTGCAGTGGGTCAGTACATGTCCACTAACAGTGCCAAAAGCACGTTCCTGCATAATACTAGGTTGGTTGTTAAGGCAATATCGTCCAAACTGCCTCATGATCAAGATATGCAAGCTCAAAGCAATGTTGTATCTGCGCTCCAGACACAAGTCCATTCCCTAACAGAGGCCCTTTGTGAAACAAGGAGAAACATTGCTCAATGTCGTCAAGATATGCATGGTTTTGAAACCAGACTATCAGACATTTGCTATGTTGTTCAGGAGCCTAGGGGAAATGAAGGCGAGGGTTATGGTGTTCCATCGGACAATACAACATGAAAATGTAACAGTCAGGTCAAATTAACCGAGCTTCTGAACTTTTGGTGGTGCATTTATCTGCTAGACTGGTATGTTTTATGCCAACCTTCCTTTTGTTATATAGTTGTAATTTGTTTTGGTGCGATACAAAACTTATTCTTAACATGCAGCCACCGGCTGAAGAAAACAGCAAGCCATTTTTGTATAGTGTAGGGTGTTCCCTATATTTGCACTGGTGGCGATCTTTGATGCCGAGTGGATGTAATCTGTGCAATCGCCTTAATAGCCTAGCGTTAAATTGGGCCTTATTTATTTCCTAGTCTTCTTTTTCCCTAGTTTGCTAGTGGCCGCAACTACCCATGGGCCATATACGGGCCGTAGGATCCATGGGTCTCCTATGGGCCGTCGATAAATGGGCCTGTAATCGGTGGGCCTCGGGTCGTCGATAAATGGGCCTAGGGCCGTCCGATAAATGGGTCTACATGGGCCATAATCGGGTGTAATTGGTATCGGCCCAGCACGGTAACGGGCCGTTAACAGGCCGTAGGACTGCAAAAGCTTAATTCTGTCACATGCATAATGGGTCGTTAATGGGCCAGAATATAGGACGGGCTGGCCAGAAACGGGCCGACTCTTGCCATGGGCCGAATTTGGCACATTAGGGTAACAGGCCAGTAAAGGGCCGACTCTTGCCATGGGCCGAATTTGGCCCATTTGGGGAACATGCTAGTAACGGGCCGACTCTTGCCATGGGCCGAATTTGGCCCATTAGGGGAACATGCCAGTAACAGGCTGGAAGTAATCAAGGGCCGAAAAGGAGCCCAAGAACGTATGGGCCGTCAATAGGCCAAAACCTAACACGGGCTGGAAACGGCCCATGTAAATCACGGGCCATTAACGGGTACAAAGAAAATTATTGTTCATTATGGCTAGAGTCACCGTGGGCCTGTAAAAGGCCGAAAGATACGAAGGCCTCATATGGGCCGAAAGACGTCGTGGGCCATACATGGGCCGAAAGTGAAATGGGCTGGTGTTATATTCGACGGGCCACATGATGTTGTTGGGCCGATTTCCTTTAGTGCCTAACGGGCCGTAAAATGGGCTATTTGCGAAGAGACCGTTAACAGGCTTTTCATGGGCCAGCCCGTTAACTTTTGACCAAGTCAAATGGGCCGGCTTTGTAAGCTAAATGGGCCAGTGGTGGGTAGTGGCACGTGTCGACATATCATAGGCGCCTATCTGACCCACTGACGAGCTGACACGTGTTTCGTCCGGCCAATAAGAATTTTACACATGGAAATTTCCCATTGGTCGGGGCTGTTAACGGGTTATTGGATCCAAAACCCGACCCGATAGCTTAACGGTGTTCCATTACGGTGGATGCCACGTGTCGGTCACCCTTGACGAAAGCACTTCTGTGACGCGCTTTATCGTCATGGAAGTGGACACTTTCGTGATGATAATTTTGGTAATGTCATGGAACACTTCTACGATAGCACAGGTATGACTATCTTGATTCTGTCATAAATTTGTCATGGATGTACATGCATGACAAAAAACGCGACCTACTGTGACAAACACGTATCATCACAGAAGTGTATTTTTTTGTAGTGTGTGCCAGTTGTTAGAGACTCCAATACTACTACTTCAGCACCTATAGCAACTGCCACGGTTGTACCTCCAGTGTCAACCCCTCCAGCTCCACATACCTCTACCGAAGCTTTTGCAGATGCCCTCCTCTCCAAGCGATCTACGCACACCGGAGCAACAAGCCAGAAGACCCCTTCAGGAGCTCCCGGAGATCGTGCCTAGAGAGTCGTATAGCACTATACGTTTTCATACTTTTTGGTAATTTGTTGCCAAAGGGGGAGAACGTGTATAGATCATAGGCTTTGAGAGAGAGAGAGAGAGTGTGTGTGTGTCTTGCTTTGACTTGCTCAATTCCTTCTCTTGCTACTTTGATCGTTTGGTTGTTTGATTCCTATGCTACAATTTGTGTTATGCTTGTGAGATACTTATGTGATCATGTGTTTGATCATGCTATGCTTAATGTGTGGTTGCTTGCTCATATCCATGAATTTGTGTATGATCAATCACTTTTACCCTTGGTGATGAGTGCATGTTATTTAACTCTTATCATTTTGAGCACTCCACCAAGATGCATGTGACATGGAAGAGTGACCCATCACTGGTACGTGTCGGTGCTATACAAACGGTTTTTAAGCCCTTTCCGTGGCGGCGCTCGGAACCGTCACCTAGTGAGTGTGGGCGATAGGGGGATCCTTCCCACATGACCCAGAAACCGTCGAGGATAGGGAGCCTTGATGCATATAGTTGCCCCTCTATAACCATTTCCGATGTCTCGCATATCCTAAATGCTTCATCTTTGCTACTCGTTTGTGTTCGTATTGCCATCGCAGTCGGAGTTTTGTGGTTTTACCTAAACCCAGGCAGATTCCAGGCCTAGGCAGATTCCAGGCCCAGGCAGATTCTAGGCACAGGAGTTTTCTAGGAACGTACCAAACTGGCTCTACGTTTACGATGCCTCGCACATCACAAACAGTTCATGATTATAAACCGTGTACGATTGGTAGACATTCACACACATTTAGTTTTCCCGCATCGTGTGTGATAGTGTCTGACATCACACACGCATTGCAAACATCAACTGTGTGCATTGTTACACACGTTTCCACTCCGTGAACCGTGTCGGATTATGATGTATATCGCACACGCTGTGCTTTATTAACCGTGTGCATCGTAATGACCTGCACACCGTAATTTCACGCTAATTTAATTGTTGCTATTTAAAGTTGTACCTAATTTAAACTTGAAAGTAGGCTATAGCTTTATTCATATCCATCAGGTTCAAACAACCAATGCATTATTCAATTCACAGGTACATATGTTTAAGAATTACATAAGCATAAAATAAAGAATGATGAACCAGGGTTCTATATTTGTACTATTACAGATGGTAAAGAAAGAGGCGACAGACATTCTGGTTGCTGAACAAGGTGAAGCGGAATGGCCCTATTGTGCTCTCCTAGATGCAGAAGGCACGCACAACTCTAGTCCAACCCCTTGTGATGGCCGGCCACCAATCATGTAGTTCGAGAGGTAATCTTGAGTAAGCTGCTTCAGGATCCACTTCAAAGGAAAAAAGATTCAGACATTGTCATCTAACACAACTCATTACGGGCAGTAAAAAGAAGGCTACATGGTTCTTACTTACCATCCTGCAGTTCACTGTTGTCTTGCATCGATTGACATCTTTTGACCCATTTTCATAACAATCTTTATCAGTTTCCTCACCTGATACTGGTTCATGAATATCTCATTGCCCCATACGCGGAAAGGGTCGAAGTGTGGATCTTTGGCAATGACATGTGTACCTAAAAGCACCAAGTTAATATTAGAAGCTAAACAACAATTGCAAAATGATGTAGTACAACACTCCCTCCATCCCATTATATAAGATTTTATACACGTATATCTAGATATCATCAGAACATTAAGGTAACAAGAACATTAAGGTAACACTCTTCCTTGTTGCTATGTAGCCTGGGATTGCATATTTAGTCATTCAGTACAATGCATGTTGCTATGTAGCGTCAGATATATTAAATATGGCCCTAGTTAACCTGCTGATAAATGGGTTACAGATATATTCAGTGAAATGTCCGATTCAACGATTAATCCCTTATCATCCCCCAGACTATATGGTACCAGCTACCGAGATCCTGAATAATGAGTACATATAAGCAACGCGATGAAACTAACCTCGATGGAAAAACAACACTGTTCTCAATATTGTCCTGTATGAGTACATATAAAGGCATGTTAAGAACAACAGGCTAAACATCAACAAAATATATCCATGGTAGACAACATAATCTACAAATAATAGCTTGAGTGTGCAGGCTTAAGCATGCTAGTTAAGCAAAACAAGAAGTGGAAATGTGTGTTAACTGCATCAGGCATAACATTTATAAACAAGCAAGTAGTCATTCAAACTACTATTGTGTAGGTCTAAAGTACACTAGTTATTGTTAAAAAACGAAAAGGCATGTTAACTACAATATCCTTAAAAACAACAAAATATCGTAATTCATAGTGATATTGTTGAAACTGTTATTGATGAAATTTAATTGCACGACAAATAGTTGCACATATAGAGCATCACATTGTGAAGAACTGAAATAAACAAGGCATAAGGTCATCTCTAGCCGATCCTTTAAAAGTTAAAGGACTAAAACAATTAGTGGATATATATATATATATATATATATATATATATATATATATACTCCAACAATTTTTGGCCGTTTCTAGTCGATCGCCTAAATTTAATGTTGTAAACTTCAATTTGATCAAGTTCAAAGCAGGTTCAACCGAAAGTAGCATGTATTCAAACATAAACATAGATAGTTTTGCATAACCGAACATAAAACATAAATTTAAACTAAGCTAAACTACTTTCGGTCAAAGTAGAGGTCGAGCCAATCCTTCCTTGTCAGGTACGGTGTGCCACGAGCCGGGTCCAGGCCGGTGCCGTCATCAGGGTCGTTGGGGAAGGCCCTCCTCCACTCGTGCACATCGATCTCCTCGTCCTCGCCGCCCACCTAGACGCCCTCTAAACCGCCGTCCTCGCCGCCTTCGACCTCATCATCGGAGGAGAGCGTGATAACTCGCCGCCCTCCACGTCGGCAAAGATCGCCCGCTCCACCTCCACGAGCTCCGGGTGCTGCTGGCGTAGCTCTTGCATGTAGGCTTCATCGGCGGCCTCGGCCTCGAGGTGCTCCCACGCCTCGCAGTCCACCCCTGCCATAGCCGAGGTCACCACCCTGGCTCCGGCAGAACAAGGTGGACCGGACGTGTGCTGAAGGGGAAATTGAGCCTAGCCGCCATGCAGTGGTAGAGGACCTACCAGCGGTCGTACTCCATGGCCGCGAGCTCGGCCGTGTGGAAGCTACCGAGCCATCAGCGGGTGTGGGTCTCCCGATCTGTAATCCCGGCAACCCACGTCCCCCACCGCCGCTGTCAGGACCCCGACTCGATGCCACATCGATCTAGCATGTAACACCTCATATCGCTTTGCGGCCTCACGCAAGGTATCCCCACGGGTGTCGCCTTACCTTTGCCCGGGACCGTTTGCGCATTTTGGCACACGTATATGATGGTGTCGCTATCATCCATATGATAAAGAGCCCGGGCTGACATGGCTAGTCGTAAACCCAAAGTGGCACTAACTTACAGGGACAGGCATTCATGACCCAGCATCGAACGTGTCGGTCATCAGCGAGTGAATCCAGGCTGTAGCACTGGGCTAACAGGACTCCGGTGAACCGGGCTGTAGCGGGCTAGCAGGACTCCGGTATTCATCGCGTGACATTTCCCCGAAGGGACAGACACAGGATCGAGGAAGGACACATGCCGGCCAGCCTAAGTGTTCCGGAGCAGTAGCAAGCTACCAGGGCTCAGTGGAAGCACTAGGAGACATTTCCCGGTAAGAGAGGCTACTAAGGATAAACAACTAGATAGTCAGATCCCACACATAGCAATACACATTACACGTACGCATAACATGCAAGTATGTGCTGTACAACATGGCATCACAGCATAACTCAACAACTCATATAGATAAAGGCTCAGAAGAGCCGTCATAGCAATTATCGCAAACAGGGGTCACAAGACCCATCATATAGAGCATACAAGCAACAAGCGGAAGCATTACATGTCTGGGTACAGACATCTACAAATGAAAAAGGCTGAAGAGCCTGACTATCTACAACATCCGATCAAGATCGTAGCTGAGGTACTAGCTACTAGTCGAAGTCCACGAGAACACTAGTAAGACCGAAGTCTCCGCTGCAAAAACATAAATAAAGCAACATGAGTACAAAGGTACTCAGCAAGACTTACATCAGATCCTATCATACATGCATTTGCATCAAGAGGGTAATGTGGGGTTTAGTTGCAGCAAGCCAGCTTTGACTCTGTGGCTATCCTGTTCTACGACTACCAGAAACTCTGGAGGTGAAACAACGTACACGAGTCCACTAATCACCACACAATACACTACTATGGACTCATCCCCGTCTCCCTACGAGAAGGCCATCCATAGCACTCACACTTGTCTTGAGCATTTTAGGGTATCCACTTCAAGTTGGCTATGTACCATGTAAGCATCCAAGAAGTCCATAACCGCGGACCCGGCTATTCAAATAGATCATGTTAACCCTGCAGGGGTGTACTTCTTCACACACGCTCTCGCCACTTACCGCCATGTACACGTCATGTATCTCGGCAACCTTCAAGCGGAAGCCTGGCGAGGGTGTCGGCCACGACCTGACTAACCACACAAGACTCTAATCCAGGTTTATCGCCTATTCGGGTTCCATCCGCAAGGAGATCCGGCCGTGGTTTCACTCACGGCCCCAAACGATGTGTGCAGGGTTCCCAAGCCCACCTCGCCGGATGGATCTACGCTTGGTACACCGTGCCACTGGTGCCTAGTCTGTCCCAAGCCCACCTGGCCGGGTGCCACTTGGTAGACTACTAACACTACCTACAAACGCCAGAAACTAGTTGCGACTCCTGGACCGAGATCAAGTTGGTTAATAAGTCGAGAGGGGTCGAGTTACCGGAACCCAATGTGTGGTAGTATCGAGTCATTGGACAACATACACAGAACTCAGTGCTTAAGGACGGTTCCAATGAGACAACCCACCATGTACTCCTACATGGCCTCTCACCGCTACCTTTACCAAATCGTGTTCACACACTTAACTCTCAGCACCAGAACATATTGTAACACTCCAATTCATTCCCAATGAATCAGACCTGACACAACTCTAAGCAATAGCAGGCATAGCATGGTAGGAACACATCAGTGGCTTCAATCAACTCCTACACATGCTAGTGGGTTTCAACTATTTACTGTGGCAATGACAGGTCATGCAGAGGAATGGGTTCAACTACCGCAGCACAAAGTAGCAGATGAATCGTTGTTGTCCTAATGCAATAACTGAGAGCAGGAGCGAGAGAGTAGGCTTTTCTCGAAATGAACAAGGGGGTTTGCTTGCCTGGTAAATCAACAAGGGAGGCACTGCTTCACCGACAGGTACTCTGGAACGTCTCCGGAGCAGGACCTATCGAGAAGAAACGGTGCCGGCAATCAAAACACAATCATATGCAACAATATGATGCATGAGCATGGCATGTAGATGTGATGCTGTTTGAGCTAATGCAACTAGTATTCGATTGAATGAAGTCCATTTGAACAAAAGGTTCAAATGCAACTCCAAAATAAGTCTCTTAATATGCCATAATGTGTTTTCTCATATTCAGCATGTATAAGTTGTTTGTCATGCATGAAACTAGTACAGATGGAAAGATTGCATTTTTCTGATAATTTTTCATATATAAATTATTTCAATCTGAGCTACGGTTGAATTTCTATGAATTTTTGAAGTTTAAATCAATTTCTGGAATTTCCTGATTTAATTTAAATCCAGAAATCATATTAGTGCGCCAGCATGACGTCATCACTACATCAGCGGGTCAACGCGGCTGTCCAGGGTCAAACCTGACGTGTGGGACCCACACGTCAGTGACAGGGGGGTTAACCCCGAGTCAAACCTGGGCTGATTAGCTTTGACTAAGCCCTGGGGCCCACTCGTCAGCGTCAGTAGGTGGGGATTAGTGCATAATTAACGGAGGCACGTCAGCCCGCCGAAGTTCTGGCCGGCGGCGACCGATAACGCGGCGGCGACTCGCCGGACTTGCGCTACAAGCGGCGTTTGGTCGCGCGAAGACCACCGGGGCGTAGCCCGTCGTCGTCCGCATCCAGGGGAGCTGGTGGGGGGCTGCGGGGGCGCCGGAGCTCACCGGAGCAAAGCTCACGGCGGCGGCCGGAGTTCGGGATAGCGCGGGCGTGGGGCTGCAGCTCGCGTTCGAGCGAACGGAGGGCACAGGCGGTAGCTATGAGGCAGCAGGAGCACATCGAGCTACTACGCGAGGCGGAGGTGCTCGGGGGCACGGAGCTCGCCGGCCATGGCGGACGGCGGCTTCGGGCGCTCGCGGGGCAGCGGCTACAGGGCACGCGCGAGAGAGAGAGGTGAGGGGAAAGGAAGAGGGGCTCACGGCGGACTCGCAGAGCAGGCCGGTGTGCTCGGGGACGTCCTGCGTCCGGCGAATCGACGGCGATGGCGGCGAGGTCGATCTCCGGCGTCGGTGGTGAAGAAGACAACGGCGTCGGCGATGGAGCGCGTCCGGAGGTGCGTGGCTTGACGAGGAGGTAGAGGGGGTCGTGATGGAGCTGGGAAGCATGTCAGGGAGGCGAGGGGATGCCGGTGGCCATGGCAACGGCGAGCGATGGCGGCGGCTACGCTCGGGTGCGCTCGGGGAAGAGAGAACCAGGGAGGAGGGAGAGCGAGAGGGAGGGGAAAAGGACCGGGGCGGCTGCGTGGCGACGTTCCGGACGTCCAGGCGTCGAGGGGGAGGACAGGCAGGCAGGTGCCGTGGCGGCACGACGGTGCGCACGCGCCGGCCACACGCCCCTGGCCTCCTGGCGCGAGGAGGGGGACGACTGGCGTCGGCCAGTCAGCTGGGCCGAGCTGCTGGGCCGATCGGGTAAGTGGCCCAGGTAAGTCTCTCTCCCCTTTTCTGTTTTCTTTTCTAATTTTCTGACATTTGTTTGATTTAATAAAATACTAAATCAATTTATTTGTTTATGCCAATTTTTGTAGGGGCTAATGGTATTATTCCAGAGCTCCTTTATAATTGGCATAATTTTTGGACCATATTTCATATATATAGAAATATATTTCCAATGCAAATATTTATCGAATTAATCCAAATGGCCAAAATAAATATCCATGAGCTCCTAAAAATATTGTTTTGATTTTTATCTCTGTCCAATATTTTCAGAGAGCAACATGAGCATTTTCTTGGACCCTTTTGGAGAAATTTTTATTTGGGTCATTTTCAAAAATGATTCTGAGGGTTCCACCAATCCTCATTTCAAATTTAAATGAAATTTAAACATGATGCACAAATGACTAGCTAGTCTAGGTCATACCAGACTAGGGATGTGACAGCCGCTGCCGGACCCTGAGGTAGGACCTCGTCGGCTGCCAGTTCCGAGGAAGGACGGGGAAGTCCTTGAACCGGCGTAGGGGCGCGGCGGCTGGTGGATCGGGGGACTAGCAACGGAGGATCGATAAAGAGCCCGTGGAGGACGACAGGGACACCTCGGCAGCCACCTCGCCGGCGTCGGGCGAAGAGGCCTCGATAAACCTCTCTTGGGCCATTGGCTCCTCGAGCTCCCCGGCACACAGGCAGAGGTTGAGGATGGAGGCGGCGGCGATGGCGGCGACCTACCAATGGTTACGGGGTTGGTGTGTGTTGGTGAGCACATGTTTTGTGGAGTGTGTGGTGTGTGTGGAGGGGGGTGGGGATGGTGGGTTAAGGTGGTGTTTGAGGAAATACCGCGGCAACTGAAAATTTTACTAGGCGGGAGTAACAAGGCGGGGTTACTGAAAATTTGGATCAAGGGCGAGAAGATATTTTTGAGATTGCGAGGGATGCAGAGGCGGGAGTATTTGGGAAGCGAGCTAGTGTGCTTGACACGCCGGCTGTGGACTGTAGCCGATGCACCTTCTCGCATAAGCCATAGGCGTACTATACACCGATGGTGCTCTAGGATATTTTGTACTACATCTCACACGGTTGGTGATAATAAACGATGTGGGATCTACTTGATTTTTCATTTTGATTTGGATTACATAATGGGATCACAGCAGCAATGGACAGTGTTTGAATTGCTAGACCTTTTATCTGCAGTGAACATGCAACTATATGTGTGTCATAAAAAAATGGAATTATTCAGGGTTCGTTTGAAAATTTTATACATTAAATTGGTTTTCTAGCAATTTCAGGTGCACAATTCAAAATCAAAGCACATGCTCCAGTCCCTAAAAACGGGTTGCGAAATCAAATGTTTGTCCTTGGTTGCAAGCTTAGATCACATGCAAGAAATGAGAATGAATGTCAAACACCTTGACATTGTCGCTCAGCCGCTAACATTGAGATACATGGTTTTAAAATTATAGTAAATCGAAAAGTCGGCTGAAATTCATGAAACTTGACATGATATCATGGAACGGAATCGACATGTCATGGTAAAAATATTTCCCCGTTTGGGGCAGGTTTGGGTATAAGCTTCTCGCAAACCAGAGCTTCTCTCACAACAAGCCAGGTGGTTTCGGTAGGGAACGTGCCACCTTGGGGGACAAAACAATATATGTTGCCTCTTCTTACTTTCTAAAATTTTCTCGTGTCAACGTAGAACAACACGAGTGTTGTGTCATTTTTGGGAGTTTTCGGGGTTTGATTGGACATTTTTATACATTAACTGAGTTTTCTATGCATTCATGTGCATAATTCAAATTTGAACTATATGCACATGCTCAAGTGCATATAAAGTGGTTCAGAATTGGAATGTGTGTCCTTGGTTACATGTCAAACACCTTGCCACCGTCGCTCGGTCGCTAAAATTGAGATACTTGGTTTTTAAATTCTAGTAAATCGAAAACACATCTGAAATTTATGAACCTTGACACGCTAGCATGGAATGGCATCAACATGCAGTGGTAAAAATATTGTCCTATTTGGGGCAGGTTGGGGTATATAAGCTTCTCACAAACCAGAGCTTCTGACAACAAGCCTCATGGTTACGGTAGGGAACGTTTCACCTTTCTGGATGAAACGATATCCGTTGCCTCTTCTTGATTTCAATTCTTTTTCTAGTGACATCATATAACAACATGAGTGTTGTGTTAAATTTTGAAATTTATCGGGGGTTGTTTGGACATTCTTATGCATCAATTGACCTTTCAATGCATTTATGTGCATAATTCAAATTTGAACTACATGCACATGCTCTAATGCATATAAATTGGTTGAAAATTCAAATATGTGTCCTTAGTTGCATGCTTACGTCCCATGCAAGAAATAGGAATGAATGTCAAACACCCTGCCATCATCACTCGGCCGCAAACATTGACATACCTAGTTTTTAAATTCTAGTAAATCCAAAACTCGTCTAAAATTCATGAAACCTGGCATGCTATCATGGAATGGCACCCGACATGTCGTGGTAATTTTTTCCCCATTTGGGGCATGTTTGGGTATAAGCTTCTCACAAACCAGAGCTCCTCACAACAAGCCTGATGGTTTTGGTAGGGAACATTTCACCTTTCTGGACAAAACGATAGCCATTGCCTGTTCTTGATTTCAATTTTTTCTCTAGTGTCAACATAGAACAACATGAGTGTTGTGTTAAATTTTGGAATTTTTGGGGTTCGTTAGCACATTTCTTATGCATTAATTGAGTTTTCAATGCATTTATGTGCATAATTCAAATTTGAACTACATCCACATGCTCTAATGCATATAAATTGGTTGAAAAAATTCAAATCTGTGTCCTTGGTTGCATGCTTAGGTCCCATGCAAGAAATGGGAATGAATGTCAAACACCCTGCCCCCGTCACTTGGCCGCAAACATTGAGATACCTCGTTTTTAAATTTTAGTAAATCCAAAACTCGTCTAAAATTCATGAAATCTGGCATGTTGTCATGGAATGGCACCCGACATGCCGTGGTAAATACTAATGCAATGCACGGGCCTTTTTGCTAGTCTTTATCTAATTACAAACAAGAGATTATTAATAATTGGGAACCAATATCCCAAATGGATTATTTATTCAAACCTTGAGCGTTAGACCAACAATGGATACGTGGCATGCTTCGGTTAAGCAATAAAGTGGCAACATTAATCATCCAAATAGAAAAACAATATACTTTGGATTATATACAACAAGTCATCAACACTCAACGACAACGAGGATACATGTTGGATTATAGATTATTTCCAACAAAACATTCTAGTAAATACTAAAGTTTTTTTCACACAACAAATAACAAAGCGATGAAATGAACTTCAGCTCAACCAATCCTCGGTGTTGGAAATGCTTGCTTTGAACCATAACTGATTCTCTGTGAAGGGCCAGCTATTATCAATCTCGAAACCAACACAGGACTGATCATCCAGGCTGAAGTGGCCTATATCAGGACGCAAATTGTGATAGCCATAGTAGGGAACCATACCAATGTCCGAGGTATAGATACAGTTGCTTCTCATAAACGGTAGTAACATTGTGTCAACAGTAGCTGGATCGCGTTTCACCATCATTGGATAGTTTTGTCCAAGGAAGAGTGAGTTTTCTCCAAGACTATCAATACTGAACTAGGGAGAAGGTATTGGCACTAGCACACGAGTATCCATCCCGAATACCCTGCAACGGATGTTGGAATAGGTCCGGAGAGTGCGACCATGGGAGACAACACCTACTAGTAACATCAGCAGTGCCATGTATACATACACGAAGAGGTGATCCATCGGAATAAGTTGCCAGGCGCCACTGAGTATATAGGTCATGCTCGTCAACATGCTCTTGATCATCTCCATCGTTATCTCCCCCTTGGTTATAATTTTTTTCAAGTATAGGTGGTGGAATGTTCACAGGACCTTGGAAACACAAGAAGGTTAATTAGTAAAGGGAAACTAGCTAACCCGCATGCACGCGGTGGAAGACAAACATACCGAAATCATAAGGATTTCATGCAAAAATAGTGCCATGAGTGGTGGAAGCAAACACAAGACCCTCATATTGAATTGCATCATAGTACTCATCCATGTACAGAAATTGAGTTTTGAGCAATATCCATCGAGGCGTGGAAGTAAGGATGGCAACAAGCTTGTCGAAGATAGCAACAACTTCATAGTTCTTGTAATCCCAAGAGCGGTTGGGAACTCGATAAATTGCTATCTTCCATAGACGACAGTCAGCATGATCATATTTGAACGTATGTAGATCATCTATGTGCTCAACCTCAGGGTAGTCTATGATATTTGAAAGTGGAACCAGGTGATGAGTGTACACATTCACAAGTTCCCACTCGCAGTTATACCCAATATAAATAACCCAATCTCCATTTGCGCCTGCCCAAGCCTTACCCTCAAGCGATGGCATCTTAACATCACATGTATCATTATCAAGTGGCATCAACTTGCAGAAGGCGAGGCTTCCGTCGTCCCCACGTCGGCGACCAGTGTCACGGCGAAGAAGATAGGGGGATCAAACCGCTCCTGAACCCTATTTGTTGAGTCGAGAATGGACTTGAACGAACCTGCCATGCTAGCCGAGGTGATGACATCACACCGTTCAATGAGTTCCTCGATCACGTCATCTTTTAGACCAGGGCAAGAATAACGGGGTCGTTTCTGGCCCATTCCCTCCATGGAGAAGACGATCGAACAATGGCAGAAGGAAGGGTGAAGGCAAATGGAGTGAAGAAGAGCGTGCGACAGCAGTTCCAAATCGAGAGGGAAAGGCGAAGAGGCGGTGGACGGTTGCCACGATTCATGAAGAGGCTAGTGGGGAGTGAACGGTTGCCATAGAGAGGTCACAGACTGATGACAAGGCCGTCATCTCAGACCTAGCGCCCGCGCGGGATGTCCTCCATCTCCCACACGATCGAGCGAAGCCACTTTGCACCCCACACGGTTGGTCCGCCACGCTGCTAAGAGCAAGTACTACAATAGTGGGCTTATAGCCTGCTTACATGGCAATTTTTCCTATGTGGAGGAGAGAGACACGAAGGATTCCTTCAACAAGGACAAGTGTGCCAGGCACTCGGCCTAGATGGAGAAACTCGACAAAGCTCACGTCGTGTACGCGGCCAAGGAGGTGTACACATGCTACGACATGTACAGGCGGATCGTTGACATGAGGAAGTGCCTCCTTCCCCAAAACGGCCAGGGATCCAGCCGGAAGCAGAGCAATGGCAAGCGTCGTCGCAACAAGAAGTAGATGATTACTTAGATCCTTGTTTCTCCTAGTTTAGTATGCATGTAATTGCTTACTTTGGTGTGTGAAAATGTTATCTGTGTAGTCACTTGTGTAATTGTATGCTTAATTTGGTTATGCAATGCTGTCTTTTTAAGTATATATGTTGACGCTCTGTAAACAGAGCAAATCACATCGCACATGGACTAAACAAGGGAACCCGTCGGCTTGTTAACAGGAATCGTCTATGTTGTTATCGGTCTTCCCACACATTTCTGATTATAGACCTGTTTACCGCGTATCACACACACCTTGTTATATTGAACCGTTTCTGCTCTCTCGTCTCAACACAAACAGTTCATCCGAGTGAATCGCATGTTGTATATCGCACACACCTTGATATGGCTGACCGTTTCTTTTGTGTTGCCTAATCACAAATAGTTCATCCGAGTGAACCGTATGCTGTGTATCGCACACGCCTTCATCTACCTGCCCGTTTCTTTTGTTCCTCCTCATCGCAAATAGTTAATTGAACTGAACCATATGCCCTGAATTGCACACAAAACAAAAATCTGAACCGTGTTTGATGCATCCGTCATCTCAAACGTTTTGCACATTTTAGACGGTTCTCTGACACCACCGTTTGTGATTATTGCATCGCACATAGTTTCTCGAAGGGTTTTTGATCGTAGTGTCGCATTAGCAGCATCCTATAGTAGTGCATGATCCTAATCAATTGTGCATTTGCATTCAAAATCAAATTTTAAATAAATGCACAAATTTAGGGGGAGCTCTTGCTTATCACATACTTCTCAAAGCGACGATGTATTTCATTCATATTATCATTTTTCGAAGCTTTGATCTATATGTTTTCATCAGTTACCAAGAAGGGGGAGATTGAAAGTGCAACTAATCCCCGGGTGGTTTTGGTAATTCATAACAACATATAGCTCATTGAACTAATATCCTTTCAGGTTAAATATTTCAGAAAGTTCAATGATTGGCATGGCATGGACTAGAGATGTTGACCCCTCAAAATGCTAAGGACAAAGATTGGCAAAAGCCCAAGACTCTACATTTATATTTTAGTGATCCAAGATCGCATTGAGTCCATAGGAAAGTCAATACTATTAAAAGGGGACGAGGTGTTGCTTAATGGTCTACTTGCTCAAAGTGCTTAATGATATTGCTCCAAAACCCTCAGCCACGTTCTCATTTCCACATATGTCCAAAACTCAAAGTCAAACACGGCCCCACCAAACTATTCTATCCGGCACCACTAAGTTCTCTTGACATAGCCACTGCCAGAAACCCTAGACGATTCGATCACACCGATACGGATCTCGGTCTCACCGAGATGGCCCTGCAAACTCTCTGTTTCCCTTTGTAACATTTCGGTCCCATCGAAATGAGCAATCGGTCTCATCGAGTTTGCTTGACATCTTCTCTGTTTACCTATTGCTTCACTTTGGTCTCACCGAGTTGATGCAATCGGTCTCACCGAGTTGATGTTTGCCCTAAGCCATAGCACATTCGTCTCACCGAGTTGATGCAATCGGTCTCACCGAGTTGATGTTTGCCCTAAGCCGTAGCACATCGGTCCCACCTAGTTGTTCTCATCGGTCCCACCAAGATTCCTTACATTCACATTTTGAACTAATCGGTCTCATTGAGTTCTTCTATCCGGTCTGACCGAGTTGGGGAATTTTTTGTGGAGGCTATATATACCCCTCCACCCCTTATCCATTTGTGAGAGAGCCATCAGAACGTGCCTACACTTCCACTACTCATTTTCTGAGAGAGAACCACGTACTCATGTGTTGAGACCAAGATATTCCAATCCTACCACTAGAATCTTGATCTCCAGCCTTCCCCAAGTTGCTTTCCACTCAAATCATCTTTCCACCATAGCCAAATCTCTAAGAGAGAGTTGAGTGTTGGGGAGACTATCATTTGAAGCACAAGAGCAAGGAGTTCATCATCAACACACCATCTATTACCTTTTTGAGAGTGGTGTCTCCTAGATTGGTTAGGTGTCGCTTGGGAGCCTCTGAAAATATTGTGGATTTGAACCAAGAAGTTTGTAAGGGCAAGGAGATCGCCTACTTCATGAAGATCTAACCGAGTGAGGCAAGTCCTTCGTGGGCGATGGCCATGGTGGGATAGACAAGGTTGCTTCTTCGTGGACCCTTCGTGGGTGGAGCCCTCCGTGGACTCATGCAATCGTTACCCTTCGTGGGCTGAAGTCTCCATCAACGTGGACCTACGATAGCACCACCTATTGGAACCACGCCAAACTACATTGCATTTGCCTTCTCCAAACCCTTCCCTTTACCTTCATATGCAATGTTTTACTTTCCGCTGCTACACTCTTAGAATTGCATGTGTAGGTTGATTGCTTGACTTATACTAGTTGCTAAAATCTGCCAACAACTAAAATTGGGAAAATGTTAGGTTTTTATTTGGTCAAGTAGTCTAATACCCCCCTCTAGACCTCCTTCGATCCTACACCCAGCCGTCAGTTCAAACGGTCGGCCATGGCCTGGGCCCCTCAGGAGAGTAGCCAAGGATCGTCACTTCGCTCTTATCGAAGTTGATTGTGAGACCCGACATTTGTTGTAAGCAAAGGGGGAGGAACTTTAAGTTGGCGATGTCAGAGGCGGAGCCCTCCACCATTATGATGGTGTCATCTATGTATTGCAGGAGGGAGACCCCTCCCTCTCTCACCAGATGAGAGGAACTACACCACGGAATGGCCGACAGATTTGGCCTTATCAAGGATGGCGACAAGAGCACCAACCACCATGTTAAACAGAAACGGGGAGAACGGGTCGCCCTGACATACCCCACATAGGGTGGGGAAGTAGGGCCCAATCTCACCGTTAATGTTAATCGTGGTCCGGCCGTAGGTGACCAGTTACATGATCCTGGTCACCCGACGGTCATCGAAGCCTTTACGGATCAGAACTTCCCGAAGGAAGGGCCAAAGGACAATGTCGTAGGCTTTGTGGAATTCGAGCTTCAGGAAAACTGCCCGTTGGTGCTTGGAGCGGACTTCATGTAGCACCTCACGGAACACCAACACCCCATCCAAAATAAACCGCCCTTGGATGAAAGCAGATTGATTGGGGTGGGTAACGGCGTCCGCGAGAAGGGTCACCCTATTGGCGTACCCCTTCGCCAGGATCCGAAATATCACATTGATAGGGCGGAACTGGCGGTGTTAGAAGCGCCCAGAACTTTGGGGATAAGCATGATGATCCCGTAGTTTAGACGACCAAGATCCATGGTCCCAGTGTAGAATTATCCAAAGAGGGCCATGACCTCTGGCTTGATGATTTTCTAGAATGTTTTGAAGAACATCACCGGAAGGCCATCCGGACCCGGGGCCGAGGAAGAGTTCATGCCTTTGATGGCCAAGTAAACCTTTTCCTCGGAGAACAAGGCCGTAAGGGCGGCATTCGCCTCATCCGACACTAGCTGACATCCTGACCAAGTGTCGGGGGCCAGGGAGGTCCACCCCTAGGGGTGGGGAATAATAGGGCTTTATAGAAGCCGTCAACGTGCGCCCGAATATCTGAGGGGCGGTGCAGAGGGGTGTCCCCGTCCCACATGAAGTGGATGGAGTTCCGATGTCTCTGCCCATTGGCGATTGCCTGGAAGTACGCTGTATTAGCATCCCCACGGAGGATCCATCGTTGGGTGCCGCGGAGCCGCCAGTATGCTTCCTCATCAGTGTAGGTGACCGAGAGCTGGTCCTCAAGATCATATCTCAGCATCCACTCGTCAGGGGAGTTCTCGGAGGTGTCGGCGCGGGTGTCGAGCGCTTGAATAGCCAACAAGAGGGCTTTCTTGTGCTCACGGAGGTTCTGCCCGAGGTTAGCGCCCCATCCCTTCATGTACTGGCGGGCAAGCTTGGCGCATAACTGCCATGGGTCCACCGCGGAGAGGGAGCGGTGGGGGGATGTCCGGGCGGTGGCCCACCTAGACCCGACCGCCTCCACAAACCCCTCCTAATTGAGCCAGAAGAGCTGAAAGCGGAACCGAGGGGGTGGGGGCCGATCATTGAAGGAGGAAAGAAGGAGGGGGACATGATCGGACCCAATCCGGGTAATCGCGCGAAGCGAGGCCAGAGGGCACCGAAGCTCCCACTCCGAGGATACTAGGACGTGATCCAGAACGGAGCGCGTCGGGTCAACTTGACGGTTGGTCTAGGTAAACCTGGCACCCGTCCTATCTGGTTCGTGGAGGCCAAGCTCCGCGATGCAGTCATTGAACATCTGCATACGGGGTAGGTTGACTCGGTCATTGTTCTTCTCATTGGGGGATCGGATGAGGTTAAATTCGCCACCCACCACCACGGGCAATAGGGAGGTAGAGACCTTCCTCCGAAGTTCGTCCAGGAAGGTTGAAGAGTGACGGTGGTCAGTCGGCCCGTACACAATCACTACTTCCCATTTGAAGTTGAGCGCTCGTTTGAAGAGCTCCATACTAACGTAGATTTCACCCCTATCCATGCCACCCACCTCAAAGGTGGCATCCTTCACGCCTAAAAGGATGCCACCCGAATGTCCTATGGTCCCATTAGAAGGGAGCCAATGCCAGGCAAACAGGTGGGGGCTAAGAGCATCTCCAGCTGCGCCCCCAACAGGCCCTCCAGGGCAACTTTTTTCGTGTCGGCGCACACCCCCAAGATGCCAAAATATGCCGGCTCGGGCATTTTGGGCCCGGCGATCCCAGGCCGAACCCAACGCACTGGGGGCGCTCGGGGGCTCCGGCGGAAGGGAAAACCACATCTGGGCCACACTGTTAGGCGAAAAGTCAAGACAAACGTCCCGCCCCCACCCCCACATGCCCTGCCGCCATCCTGCGGATCCCAGCGACGCCCACCGCCCACCACCGCTAGATAGGCCATTCCCCGCCGAAAAAGAGAGAGGGTTTCGCCGCCAACCTCTCCACCACCTTCCTGGGCGAATTTTCTAGCGTTCAGCCCGCGTAGGGTGGGATACCGGCGGCTGCGCGCCCACCACGCCCACCAGGTGTTCGGTGATTTGTCTGCTCGGTGATGGACTCGGACAACGAGGAGGCGCTCGTGGCGCTGCTGGAGGAGGAAGCCGATGCCGATGTTCAGGATGAAGAGCATCTCATGGTCCTCGCCGACCTAGCCGTCCTGCTCACGAGCAATGCGAAGCCGCAGCGAGGTGACTCTACGCCGGGGCGACTGAAAGCAAAGAACCAGCATCGACTTGAAGGCTATTGCATGCTCTACTCCGACTACTTCGCCTACGCTCCACTGCACGGTGACAAAGTGTTTCAACGCCGTTATCGGATGAGCCGAAAGCTTTTCCTCAGGACAGTGAATTCCATCCGGGAGTTCGACAACTACTTCAAGTGCAAGAAGGATTGCACCGGCAAACTTGGATTCACCTCAATCCAGAAGTGCACGACAGCTATGAGGATTCTTGCATATGGAGCTCTCGGTGATTCACTTGACGACTATGGGCGCATGGCCGAGTCCACGACCATTGAGTGTTTCTACAAGTTCCGCGGGGCAGTGGTGGCAGTGTTTGGAGCGCAATACTTGCGATCACCCAATACTAAAGACACTGCTCGGATCCTAGCACAAAATGCAGCAAGAGGATTTCCTGGGATGCTTGGAAGCATCGACTGCATGCATTGGAAATGGAAAAACTGTCCATTTGCTTGGCAGGGGATGTACAAAGGTGCCAAAGGCGGTTGCAGTATGGTACTTGAGGCAGTGGCCACACATGACCTCTGGATTTGGCACTCCTTTGGTATGCCAAGAACTCACAATGACATCAACGTGCTGCAGTGCTCCCCTGTCTTTGCCAAGCTTGTCGAAGGTCATTCTCCTCCGGTGAACTTCGAGGTCAATGGGCAGCACTACAACAAGGGATAATACCTAGCAGATGGCATGTATCCGAGATGATCTACATTTGTGAAGACTATCTCAAACCATGTGCCAGGAGGCAAGAACTCCCACTTTGCGAAGGTTTAGGAGGCTTGCAGGAAGGATGTCGAGCGGGCATTTGGTGTGCTCCAATCTCGATTTGCTATTGTCCGGTACCCCACTCAGACCTGGTCGAAAGATCAAATGTGGGAGATCATGACTTGCTGTGTCATCTTGCACAACATGATCATTGAGAGCAAGCAGGAAGAGATAGTGTATGACACTGAACCATATTACAGGCAGGGTCCTCTTGCCCAGGTTGATCACCAGCTACCAGCAACCTGGACTGCCTTCCTCAATATGCGTCAGGAGATCCGAGACCCACATGTGCATCAACAACTGCAGCAGGATCTGGTGGAGCACCTATGGAGGCTCAAGGGCAACGCCTAGCTCGACGTGCGATGAAACATGAGTTTTTATTTGTTGAACCATATAATTTGTATTGAACTATTTGTTGAACTGTTTGATTTCTATTGATTTTCTGTGATGAACTATGTGATCAAAAATAACTTCTGTTATATTTGCACCAAAGCACGGCGAACATGGGCTGATTTTCGCCGATAGCGGGCCGATTTTGCGCCGAAAGTGGACTGAAAACCAGGCAAATTTGCGCCCAAATTGGGCCGATATCAGCACCTGGGGGAGACCCGTGGGCGGCAGCTGGGAACCCAATAGCCCCAAGCCGATTTTAGTGCCGACTCGCCCCAGGCGGCGATTTTTCA
>NC_041391.1:431454500-431455581 GCF_002162155.2 Triticum dicoccoides | reverse complement strand
GGCAATGGCTGGAGATGCTTTAAGGCCATCAAACTCGGGGAGGGAGAACTCCGTACGCATTGTTTAGCAGAAGGGAGGCAAAATTCTCTATAATAGACCCGGGTCTTTTTTCGCAAAAAATAGAAAATAAAATATACTATCAACTGACGCTTGCTAGGTTTGCAAGGTTCTTCCATGGCGAATTAGTTTTTTTTAACAGTCTTGCTGAGCGGAATGCGTGAACTTAACAAGATAGTAGTATCATTTATTTATAATCGTAAAATGGTACACTGTTTTGAAATGCAGAGACTGCTTATTACAAATGCTCTCCCATATATAACATACAGAGCAAGTAATTTCCCTCTGAGGTAATTCTCTGTAAACCCACAACGCTCCTGTTCTTAACCGGCACTTGGTAGCGGCTAAAACTTTGCAAGGGTTGGCGGTGCCCAAACATAGCCAAGAGTCGGCACGTACCCCATCCTCTTGCTCAACTCATCGGCCTCTGGAGGACCCCGGGTTCCCGGTTGGTATGGCAGAGCCTTGAGCCTGCCAGCATCGATGTCGTGCAACAAAGGAGTGAAGATCTCCCAGGCAGCCTGTTGAAACGGTGTCATGTTCCCAACAGAAATTCACCGCAAAAGAAGCACGGATATAAATGCTATGGTGTACAAACCTTGAGCTCATCTCGGCGAACAAAGTGCTGCTGGTCACCTCTTATCCTGCCAAGACATACATAGGTATCGGTGAGTAGATTGAGAGGAAGAATGTTTGTTCTTTCAGACAAAAGGTGAGAATTTTTCAGGTTATATATGGCGCCTCCTATGCATTGATGGGTAAAGGGCATGCGACGTGATCTTTAAAATGTGTGGCTACTTGCAGTTTTGGCGGCCGCTTAGCCGTCCCCAGGATCATGACGCCATCAACATCATCACTGCTGATCTGCGTGTGATGGCTCTTCCCTTGGCGCCGCCGCTTCCTCCGCCACCACCCGAGCCGGATTAGATCTCTTGCTGCTGCGGCCTGTCCGCTTTGTCTTTTTTGTTTTTTCTGGGCTTATTGAGCTGTGCCCTCAGCAGAACCCCGTACTTTATGTCGTGCT
>NC_041391.1:431448624-431454322 GCF_002162155.2 Triticum dicoccoides | reverse complement strand
TGTACCCTTTGGTTGTGGTGGTTTGCTTTATTTATAAAGCGGGGCGAAAGCCTTTTTTGGTACGGACATGTGACGTGCAGATAATTGAATGTGTTGCAAAATAACTTAGCAGAAGATGAAGGATGGACGGCACATACGTGTCCAAGATAAGACGCTCGTACGCTTCTGGGATTTTTACATCTTGGTACCGTAGCCCATAGGATAAATCCAGTTCGCTCTGTTCTGTTGCCATTTCGAGCCCTGGTTTCTTTACCTGCCCAAAGTCATCAAGTTTGTGTCGACAAATATCAGTCGATAGCTACTGTATCTAGTTCTGAATTTTAGACAAGTAGTTGTACATACAGTTAATTTCATATACATGGCTTCCGATGGCTGCAGGCGTATGACAAATTCATTTCTTCCTTGTTTCTTGCCTGTACAAAGGTAAATAGCAACAAACACAGAGCTATTTCGATTCAATAGAAGAAAAATTCAACTTCGGTGCTAACAAGAATAAGATAATATTTTAAGACAAACAGGTTCATAACAATCAACAGTAGCGAAGATGATTTGGCACCATTTTAGTTGAGGCTTATATTACCAAGGGGTTTAACTTTATCATTTGGCGCAAATGATAAAGTTAAAATGATAGATTATCCCTAACAGTTCTAAAGAACAAAATTCAACATTATGAAGCATTTCTTGAGCTCTTTTACTCATGAGAAGATGATCAATTCTCGTCAGTCCTAAACAGGCATAAGCATGTCAAAGAAAAAATGATTATACAAATCAGTAAGGTCATACTGAAAGTACTGGACTTACTTGAATTTAGTGGCCTACTCCCTCCGTCCAGAAATACTTGTCATCGAAATGAATAAAAGGGGATGTATCTAGATGTATTTTAGTTCTAGATACATCTCTTTTTGTCCATTTTAATGACAAGTATTTTCGGACGGAGGGAGTACTATGTAGCAACTCATCCCATGTTCACATATTGTGGTAACTTCTCTAGGTTCTGTGCTCATTTTACGGGTATCACGTCATTACACGTTTTAAGCAAGTAATCTTCATATCAACACATTGGGCATGTTCTACATTGCACAGATTTATAGTGGGGAGTTGGAGTATTCTCTTTAGTATGCATGGCTTTTGCAAGACCAAGCTTGATGATGGCACATTTGGAAGGAGAAAAGCATCAGTACATACATCTAAAAATATCGCCCGGAGCATCCTTGAACTGCACACGTATCTCTGCTTTCTTAGAGCTTAGTGCTTTACCAGCCTTAAGGACGAAAGGAACTCCTACAGCACAATTATTCAAATGTCAGTAATGAAAGATAAATACGGGGATCTGAAAATTCCCAAGTAGTTTATAATGCAGTTTCATTTTTTCACTACAAAACTGAAAGGTGTATTAGACAAAATCTTCCAATCGTAACAAGAAACCGCATCGCAAATATTTCAGAAATGTGATGCAGGACTGATAATGCCGTAAGACTCTTTTGTCGCAAAAAGACAGACAGTTCAGATGGAAAAAAGTATGGATACTGGGTTAAGAAATATACTTGATGATGTGATTTTTGAGCTTTAAAATAAATAATCAATCATGGAAGAAGTAAAATATACCATCCCATCTCTCATTGTGTACCCTCAGTACAACGGACGCAAAAGTAGGCGTGTTGGATTCATTTGGCACTGTCGGATCATCCTTGTAGCCATCATATTGCCCAAGGACTACCTCGTCATGGTTTATACAGCTCACTGATTGCAGAACCTGACAGTGTAAGATGAATTTACTTCTAAGAAATAAAAACAAGGAGTTCATACTTAGGTATCACACCAAAAGTCCAAAGGTAGATTTTCTATTAAGCAGGATATAATATGGAGTATAGTATGATTTAAGGAGATGCAAGAACCTTGACTTTCTCATCTCTTATGTGCTCAGGACTAAGAGAGACAGGCTTTTCCATGGCTACCAAACAAAAGACCTGCAAATGAGATTGATAGTCACTAAGCAGAGCTCTAAATTCCTGGAAAAAAAAACAGTACTCTCTTTCGAGGAATTCTAATGCATGACAGGTAGCTACTCCGCCCTGCTAAAAAAAATTAATATGAAAACTGTGATGCCATAGAGTGCTAACCATTCTGAATGACTGCGAGAGACATTCCCACAGTAAATAATTGCTACTATAGATTCATATGAGGACAATTTACCTGCAGCAAATGGTTCTGAATGATATCCCGAATGATACTGTAGCAACAAATTTGAGGTCAGATATTCAAATTGCTACAACAGGAATACCAATACATAATATAAACAGTAGATCCAGCAAGGTTTTGTCTTGCATCTGTTAACAAATATGCCAGACTAATGCACCTGAATGGACTTTGAGTTCCGAAAATATTGGTGTTCTGTAAAAGAAATGTGCCGTTGGCTGTGTGGGCCTTTATTAATTTAAATCCAGACTCATGTGAGCCTTCTGTTGAAAGAAAGAAATGCGCAATTCGAGCTTATGAAATGCAGAGATGTACATGAAAAATATATTTATGGTGACATTGTGCACCATTAAAATTTACAATATATAGAAGAGATACTTTGCAAGTTTGCATCATAGTTTCAGCTTAAAGTATATGTGCTTGAAATAAAATGCACTCAGCATAAGAACTTCCTTGAAAAAGTTAAATTTACAACATACCCATATTGATCAAAATATCCTCCACGTCCATCAGTTCCGAAGTCCTCCCGGAATACAATCTGCAAGATAGGTTTATTACATGCAAGCACATACTGTTGTGACCATTATCAAAATGAAATGCTCCAACTATTTGAACATGAACTTATTTAGTTTTAGACAAACAGCAAAGGAATATGTATAATATTATATAGATATAAACAAAATATACAAAGAAGCACGGCAAATGGAAGTGTCCTAACAACCTAAGATTGCTTACCTGTACGTTATCAATGTTATCACGATTCCAGAGGGGCAGAAAAAAGCGATTTGCAAAGCGAAGCACGAGCTGCAAATATATGACAAGTTGATAGCATGAAAAACATTTACAAAAGCAGAAAAATATACACAGCTAACCAATAACACACAAATTACCAAGTTTTGGACCAACTCCTTTCCTAAATAGTGGTCAATTCTATATAGTTGTTCTTCATCGAAAAGCTCTCCAAGTTGGGCACTCAATTCCTCAGCAGAGTCTAAATCCTTTCCGAAGGGCTTTTCAACAATAACCCTTGTCCAACCAGTATGAGAGGCTGAAAGTAGAGCACAGTGGTTACCACAAGTAAAGAGAATGGATCTAAAATACTTAATTAACACATCCAAATAAATCATATACATATATTTTCAGTACTTTGAAGGGTTCAGCTTTTTTTCATTCAGAAGTAACTCACATGGAGTCATGCAACATGATCTTATCATTTTGCATACTGAGGGGTACACTGAAGGAGGTAATGCCAAATAAAATAGTCTACGGGAGTTTCCTGGTTGGTTGTTCTCTGATGTCTCATTCTCAGATGTTGTCTTGTTTAGCAATTCAAATCCTGCCCCATTATCATATGAACCACTAACATACTTAATCTGCAAGGAAAACTCTTCATGGTTATATAAGTGAAATACCACACGAGCTATGCATAATATCAGCAACTCACTAATTGCAAAAATTGTGAAAGATGTTCATCTGAAGCTCCTTTGAGATATCTGTAACAATACAAGGATGACATTAAGACGCATTTTTTTTTTGGAACCAGCACTTTCATCATATATAAAAATGGAGGAAACACCATCCTCATACAAAGCACACCAATTTATTTGTACACAAAATTATTATATTAACTCCAGAAATGTGGACCTTACCCACGAATGCGTTCTCTTAACCCTTCATCGGACATATCTGATCTTGCATACCCAAATATATGGACTTCTCCAGATTGTATAAATCCCTGTCTTATCAGAGAGCAATATTCAGCCAATATGTGCCAAGCTGAGAAGACATTATGTACATGACATGAAGTACATTATACAATGATGTTCAATTATTTCTTTAATATAGTCATGTACGGTTTACATTTGGGTGCAAGTTAACTAACTCAAGATAGATTACCTTGTGCACTAGTTTATCCCCTTTGAACGGCAACTATTGCAAAGTTATGATAGATTACCTGTTGAAAAAGGTTGAAGAGTGCTGGAAAAGTTTTCTTTTTAGCAAGGTCTCCAGAAGCACCTAGTACAACAATGGACAAGCAGCCAGACTCTGAAGAAAACTCCAAGTCCTTCAAGTCTGACAAAGAACTCGTGCTAATTCGTCCCGATAATGGTGAAGATACATCCGATCCTCCTGACATGGTAGTCTAGTCTGTATGGTTTCTCCGTCCTTTCAAGATAACCTAAGAATGGAGAGGTACACTTAATCTCAAGATGTATGAGCTCTTCAGCTACATAACTTTGATCAATGCCAAGTTATTAATCAAGCAAAATGCCTCTTCACTGATTGACAGGTCCAAATGAAATTTTGCAACAAGAGAAAAAAAAGGACAGGGAACTAAAGTTGAAGGCCATCATAGAATAAAATAACTTAAACTGAACCTTGCTGTTCAACCATTGGCCATCGGTTGCCAAACTGAGAATGCAACATTTGAAACACAATCGCAGAGAAGTTTGTTGTAGTAGCATGTTCATGAACTAATAACCATGGATGTGCTTCAAGAAAAAACATGGATGTGCTAATGCTGCTATGAGATTCTACTTCTAGTCAAGTTAAAAATTACTGTCTGTGCAAGTAACTAACTGCATTGAACATGGCTCCCCCATATGCGTGAACATAACAATTGCGACTTCAGATCTGTTGCATACACTAAAAATCTCACTTGTAGAACCTTGAAACGGCATTACAGTTTCATATAAATAAAATAAAATGTAATGGCCCTGTTTATGAGTAAAACCGGGCCGAAAATAGTTTAAAAAATACAGTATATGTGTTCAGAGGAGGAAAAGGGAAACATGATGTTATCCTATTTGGAGCAGTTAAAAATCCCCGCCCCAACTCCGAATTACGGAACGACTAATTAAGCAGCCTAGCGGTATGTCCAAGAACAAAACATGCAAACAAAAATTAAACCGGCGACGAGACCTATCCCATCCCGAACCGCAACGCGATCCTTCCTTCCTTGGGGACGGGAAGCAGAGCCGGCCGGTGAATTGACTAAGGACTCAGACCCAACAAGAGGAATCGTTGTGGTCGGCAGCTGTGCGATCGAGAGGAGGATGAGAAAACTGACCAGTGAACACTGAAGAGACGATGGGGCTTGACTTGGGGAGGAGGGGGTGGTGCCGGTGGGATGGGAATATTTTTGCTTTCCTTTGGGTTGGATTTATATGGCTTTCCTTTCTCGCCGCCGCTTTTATACTCGGCTCGCCCACGGCTGCTTCCACTCCCCTTTGACCCGCTGGCTGAACCTTCTTCCACCGCATCCACATCCTGTTCTGTTTTTTCTTTTTCTTCTAATCCAATAAAAACAGAGGGAGTATTCAGTATTTTTCTCCGATAAAAGCATCTCTAGCCGATCCCTCAAAAACAGCTAGAGAAGTAAAAAGTTTAAGGGGTCATGTCTGACCTAGCCGATCCCTCAAAATCCTTAGAGGAGTATAATTTTTACTCATCGCATTTTAGCCACTTATATTTACTCGACCAACGCCACTTCTCACAAGAC
>NC_041391.1:431445986-431448407 GCF_002162155.2 Triticum dicoccoides | reverse complement strand
CTCGACCGCATCCACTCCGCCGCGGCTGTTCTTGCCTCTGCGGCCTCCACGCGCCGCCACATTAATCTTCCTATTAGGTTTTATTAGGAGAACTCAAACGGTGGAACGGGCTATCGTTAGTAATTGACACATTATCGGTTTTAACATCTTGAGAGGCATGGTCATCAAGAGACTTTTCATAAGTAATGGTGAATTCATCATCTATTAGGATCTTAGCATTTTCAAGACAATCTTCTTTAAAGCCCTCTTTATTCCCTTTTTACAATCCAAGAAAATTGATCCATTAAACACTTGTTGGATTATAAAACATCCAAGAATGGTAATATAACAACATGGAACAATAAAATATTATAGATACGTTGGAGACGTATCACACCTCTTGACCCAATTCCAGCTCTATAGATTCCCAAATATCCCAATACACCAGAGAGCCACGCAAAATACTTTTTCCGCCCCCGCAAGTTTCTGTTCTTCGGAGATCCCATCCGGAGACCTTTTTTGGTACTCCGCCGGAGGGGGGATCGAGCATGGAGGGCCTCTACATCAACCTTGCTGCTCTTCGATGATGTGTGAGTAGTTTACCATAAAGCTACGGGTCCATAGCTAGTAGCCAGATGGCTTCTTCTCTCTCTTTGATCTTCAATAGAATGTTCTCCTCGATGTTCTTGAAGATCTATTCGATGTAATCCTTTTTTGCGGTGTGTTTGTTGGGATCCGATGAATTGTGGGTTTTTGACAGATTATTCATGAATATTATTTGAGTTTTTTTATGAATTCTTATATGCATGATTGTTATAGCTTTGTATTTCTCTCTGATCTATTTGTTTGGTTTGGCCAACTAGATTGATTTATCTTGCAACGAGAGAGGTGCTTTGTGATGGATTCGATCCTGTATTGCTCAATCCCAGTAACAGAAAGGGACATGACACGTATTTGTATCATTGTCATCAAGGATAAAAAGATGGGGTTTATTCATATTGATTGGGTTTACTTTGTCTACATCATGCCATCTTGCTTAAGGCGTTACTCCGTTTTTTATGAACTTAATGCTCTAGATGCATGCTGGATAGCGGTCAATGTTTGGAGTAATAGTAGTAGATGCAGACAGAAGTCGGTCTACTTGTCTCGGACGTGATGCCTATATATATGATCATTGCCTTGAATATCATCATAACTATCGCTTTTCTACCAATTGCCCAACTGTAATTTGTTTACCCATCATACGCTATGTCCAAGAGAGAAGCCTCTAGTGAAAACTATGGCCCCGGGGTCTATCTTTAACATATATTAAAATCCAAAAATACTTTGCTGCAATTTATTTACCGTTATTTTATTTTGTGTTTTTGTTTACCTATCTATCACTACGAGATTTGATCTTTTCAATTAACCGCTAAGGGATTGACAATTCCTTGTTTGCGTTGGGTGCAAGTATTTGTTCTTTTGTGTGTAGGTGTTGTTCATGAGGTCTTGCGTGGTTTTCCTACTGGATTGATAACCTTGGTTCTTAACCGAGGGAAATAATTATCTCTACTATATTGCATCATCCTCTCCTCTTCGAGGAAATTCCAACGCGGCTCACAAGTAGCAGGGGTGAACTACTCACGCATCATCGGAAGGCAGCAAAGATGATTTAGAAGCCCTCCGTGATCGATTCCCCCTCTGGAAGAGTACCAAAAAAGGCCTGCAGATGGGATGGCGGAAGAATAGAAGCTTGCGACGGCGGAAAAAGTGTTTCGGGTGGCTCTCTAATATTTTGGGAATATTTGGGAATTTATAGAGGCAGAATTAGGTCAAAAGGTGCTGCGGGGGGGGGGGGGCACAAGCTTGGGAGGCGTGCCTTGTGAGCTTGTCGCTCACCTATGGCTCTTCTGGTATTCTCCCAAACCTTCTAGAGTTTCTTCTGGTCCAGAAAAAATTAATCCAATTTTTTCTCCGTTTGATATTGATTTTCTGAAAAGCCAAAAATAAGCGAAAAACAACAACGGACACTGGGCACTAGGTTAATAGGTTAGTGCCGAAAATGATATAAAATAATATATAAATGCATATAAAACATCCAAGATTGATAATATAATAGCATGAAACAATAAAAAAATTATAGAGACGTTGGAGATGTATCAACCCCGCTCACCTCGATCCCTTTCCTCTTGCACTCGACCCCTTCTCTCGCTCCTGCACCAAAGAACTAGGGTTCCTCGTTGCTAGCAGCCGCCGTCGCCAGTCTCTGGCTCCTCTCCTCCTCGACATGGCCGATAGGTAGGCATCCATCTCCTGGCGCTTCTCCTCCCTTAGGCGCACCCCACCTCCATGCCCATGCTTCTCCCCACACTCAAGGCTGCCATCATTGGGGCCCTCTCCTCGTACCCACATAGCTATTGCAAGGACCTGCCTTGCTCCTCCCCACAAGGTTGTTGAGGGAGT
>NC_041391.1:431350317-431445670 GCF_002162155.2 Triticum dicoccoides | reverse complement strand
TTGAAGTGCACCCCAAGTCATGATGGACGATCTGATGTTTCTTTCGTGTAACCAACTATATGTAAATCCTAGTACCCCTGGTGGCTATATAAACCAGGGGGTTTAATCCGTAGAGGCTAGAGGAACCATCACCACCCTAGTAGCTAGGGTTTAGTTCGTCTGATCTTGTGGTAGATCTACTCTGTAACCCCCTCATACACAAGCAATATAATCAAGCAGGACGCGTAGGGTTCTACCTCTTAGAGAGGGCCCGAACCTGGGTAAACATCGTTTCCTACGCCTACCGTTCCCCATCGATCCAAGGTCCACAGTTCGGGAGCCCCAACCCGAGATCGGCAGGTATTGACACCGACATTGGTGCTTTCATTGAGAGTTCCGCTGTAGGATCGCCAAAGAATCGATGGCTCGCCCGATCATCGGAGACGGCGTCAGCACCAGATACATCTTCGTCCCCGGGTAACTTTTCGCGTTTGGCAGCATCGTTCTACAGGCTGACGCGGACGACCACCTCAACCAGATTGGCAATTTCGCCCCTAGAAGGCAGATCAGGTTCGGCAACTTCGAGTATGTCACCGATGCTCGGGGCGATATAATTTTCTTGGGCTTCTCAGCCTTACCTACAACAGCCATGGCCTCCGAAGTATTGACCTAGGGGGCTATTCCCGATCCGATCTTCGGATCGGCCCTTACAACGCAACCACAACATCGAGCTCAGAAGCGTCTCCCATGTCCGAAGACTAGGAGTCAACCCTGTCTGGACCATCCCTCCTCGACGAGGATTCGGCCTTGAGCCTTGACAAGGATTCGGTGTCCAAAGATAGGGAGTCAACCCCCGCCAAACTCTCCCTTCTCCGCCTTGACGCAAGTACATCGCCCAACGATCAAGGTTTTGCCCTGACTGAACCCATGCCTCACCCCACCACCGCGACAGAGGACATCTCCAAGGAAACTTCATACACCACTCTGGCCAGCCTCGCCTGGTTGAACGAGGTGCTTGACCGAATCCAGATGATGGCTATTATTGATGGCCCATCCTGGCTCATGCCCAACGGAGCCTCGAGGTAGGCCACAGGGAATTTTATGTCCCACCCACCACCCACTTAATAGATATTGTCGAAGATTTAACCGACATGCTAGACTATGCCTCTGAGGAGGCCGACGACATGGACGACAACGAGGAGGCCATGACTTGCATAAACACCGCCCCTCCCGTCACCGGCCGCTGGATGGCCACATCCACCTACAACATCTACATGGTGGACACCCCCAAGGATGACGGCGGCGACGATAAAGGAGATGGCACCCCCAGAAGGGACGATAACAATCCGGGAGAGGAGCCCCCCAAACACCAAAGACAACGCTGACGATTCAAGGAGCGACGTAGCAGGGAAAGCAACACGGGCACCGGAGAAGGGGACACTCCGTAAAATGCATAGGACCTCGATGACCACGCCCCCGAGCACCGGTCTGACGGCTCGAAGGGGCATGAGGACCAAGATAACCCTGAGGATCCGAATGATTCCAAGGATAGCAATTATATGCCCCTCTCCGAAGAAGAGATCAGCCTTGGAGCCGAAGACTTCATCGTCCCAGAAGACCCACTGGATCAGGAACGCTTCAAGCGACAGCTTATAGCCACTGCGTGAACCCTAAAAAAGCAGCAACAAAAGATAAAGGCCGAGCAAGATACCCTCAACGACAGATGAACTAAAGTCTTGGCGGCCAAAGAAGGGTACGACTATGAGCGACAAACGAAGATCTACCCCAAGCGTAGGTTGTTGCCACAATTCAACGACGAGGCCGTCGAGCCCGCACCACCCAGACAAACCCTCGGCAACCAGGCCGACCGCCCTGTCGAAGAAGGGATAGGGCGGTGGGCGAAGCTGAAAACCCACCTGTCCCTCCCTGCCATAAAGGCAAGGAGGCGGCACAACCAGAATACCAATACGATCTTTGACAGAACCTGACCGCTAGAGCCGGTTAGTCTAGGTCCATCTACGGGTCAAGAAGTTATCCTCTCGATAGCAGAGACGGATACCAATGCGTGCTCTGGGACGGCATGAATGCGGCGCGGTAACCGGCGCATGCATCTGAAGGAAAGCACGAGAGGGACAGTTGGGGGCTTTGGGTGGACAAGGGCGGTCAAGACGCGGGCTTGGGAGTGGTCCAGACACCCGCAAAGCACCCTCACATTTGTCTCCAGTTTATGGGAGAAATCGCGTCCGGACCGCCCCGTGTACCGATACAAGCTCGTGTTGGATGGCTTCTGCGGTCCGGATAGTGTGGCCCGGACAGATGCAGGCGGTTTATGAGTACGCCTTGGAGATGCCCTTAGGGTGGGGTAGTTTATTAATGGTAAACCATCGCGCCTGGTCGACCTGCTGAGTTTTCACCCATTCACACTACTCACGCATGCACCTGTCGCACCTTATCTCTTCACGTTGTATACCTTTCCTCTCTTCTTTTTCTCCACATCGTGTGCTAGCCACACAGCTTTCCCGGCACCACTAATTTACTGGTCTATGATAACTCACAAGTATAGGGGATCATTTGTATCCTTTTTCGATAAATAAGAGTGTCGAACCCAACAAGGAGCTAAAGGTAGAACAAATATTCCCTCAAGTTCTATCTACCACCAATACAACTCTACGCACATTTAACGTTTGCTTTACGTAGAACAAGTATAAAACTATTTGTAGGTGAAAGGATAAGTTTGAAAGAATAAAACTAGAACTACTTTGCAAGAATAAAACTAGGAATAAATTGCAAGGTAATAAAAGTAGATAGCTTTTGTCAACAAGAAAGTCATTTGTCCCTAGGTGATAAATAACTAAACCGGTGATCATTGTTGCAATTTTATATGAACTTTCTCTACTTGGATCATATGCACTTGTGATTGGAACTCTAGCCAGCGTCCGCAACTACTAAAGATCATTAAGGTCGTAAAACCCAAACCATAGCATTAAGTATCAAGTCCTCTTTATCCCATACGCAATGACCCCCAAACTCGGTTATGTGCTTCTGTCACTCACGCCACCCACCATAAGCGAACCATGAACGTATTGCAACACCCTACAACGGGGATCCCTCCATTTGCATGACACGGAGGGCCCGTATGACAGCACCAAAATAAAATATACAACTCAAACCAATCATGATCATCTATCAACCCATAGCACAAAGCGGATCTACTCAAATATCATAGGATAACCACATATCATTGGGAAATAATATATAGTGTTGAGCACCATGTTTAAGTATAGATTACAACGGGGAGAAGGGGTGTTACACCGCTACATAGAGGGGAGAAAGTTGGTGTTGACGGTAGCAAGATTGTTGATGTAGATCGCCATCACAATCCTTGCCCCGGCGGTGTTCCGGCGCCACTGGGAGAGAGGGGGAGAGAGCCCCGCTCCCTCTTCTTCTTCCTTGGCCTCCCTCCTAGATGGGAGGAGAGTTCCCCCTCTGGTCCATGGCTTCCGTGGCGGTGGAAGGGCGGGATCCCCTCCAAGATTGGATCTATCCCTCTGTTCTCTTTCGTTTCACATTCCTGTTTTCTGGCCAAAAATGTTTCTTATATTCTCGGAGATCCATAACTCTGATTTCGCTAGGATTTTAACACGACTTTTCTCCGGATATAGGCTTCCTTGCACCCGAAGTAGAGATCCAACCGACGTACGAGGTGAGCACAATCCACCACCACGCGCCTGGCCCCTGGGGTGTGCCCTGGTGTATCTGGGGGGATGTTGGCCATGTCTGCATTGATTCCAACTCCCAAATATCACATATATTCCAAAATAATTCTCCATAAATTTTTATCGCGTTTGGACTTTGTTTGATATGGATATTCTACGAAACAAAAAACATGCAACAAATAGGAACTGGCACTGGGCACTAGATCAATAGGTTAGTCCAATAAATCATATAAAATGTTGTCAAAAGTATGTGAAAGTTGTATAATATTGGCATGAAACAATCAAAAAGTATAGATACGGCAAAGACATATCAGTCTACTCAGCCCCAACCTCTGCCTCTGTCGTAGACGAGTGCCTCCTCATCCCTCCTTCTCATGACCTCGTGTTTGCAAGGGAACACCACCCACCACTCTTCTGAGCTCGCTGGAGGAGCAACCATGGCTGCGATGCAGTGGTGAGGACACACTGCAGTAGGAGCTGCCAGTACTGCAGGATGGCCCAAACAGGACAGTCGAATCAGTCGATGAAACTGTGTGCGATGCAATAATCACAAACGGTGGTGTAAAATCACCGTCAAAAAGGTGCAAAACATTTGCGATGGTAGCGACATCAAACACGGTTCATATTAGATTTGTGTGTGCGATGAGTGGCAAACGGTTAATCCAGAAGAACTACTTGCGATGATGCATAACAACAGAAATGAGCAGCCAGATAAGGGTGTATGCAATATACGGCATACAGTTCACTAGGATGAACTGTGTGTGATTAGGCAACACAATGGAAACGGTTCAACTGAATAAGATGTGTCTGATACGCGGCAAACAGGTTCGTAATCAGAAATGTGTGCGAAGACCAATAATTACACAGACGATTGCTGCTAATAAGCCATGTGATTTGCTTTGTCTACAGAAGAATAACATGTATCTATATATATAACTGAAATAAACATCTAATTACATAAGTGACTATACAGATCATTCGCACACACCTCAATAAATTGTATGCAATCTAAAGTAGGAGAAACGATCGTCTAGTTATCTACTTCTTGTGATGCTCCTGCCACTGCTCTGTGGCTCGATCCCTCATCTAGGGCAGGAACAAGACACTTCCTCATGTCAATGATCCCCCTGTACATCTCGTAGCTTGTGTACGCGTCCTTGGCCGTGTACTTGACGTGTTGTTCATCCAGTCTCTCATGCCAAACACTGTGTCAGGCGATTGTCCTTCTTGCTCTCATCCTTCATCTATATGTATTAGGGGTCAATGATGGTTGAGGCGAGGTCAACCAGGGAGTTCAATTTGTTGTTGTCGCTGCCCCAGACCTTGTAGTGGTTCTGGATGTTGACAAGATTCAGGCATTTCAAGCCCGAAACCTTGAGCGCTTTTAGATCGTTGGTGGTGTCCACCATAGCGAAACTGTAGTCGGAGTTGTTGATAAAACTGGAGTAACACTCGCAAGGCCTTGTAGCCAGGTGGTAGTGGTAGACGAGGACGTCATGTCGCATGCACAACTGGGCGACGACAACCTTCTGATCATGCCCGGCACGACCGATGGTGTACTCGAGGTCGAAGCCGACCACTTGGTACTTGTCCTCGGCAAGGAACTGCTCCATAGTTTGGATGGAGCTCTCCACCGAGACCATATCATTCATGTACACAACCGAGAGGGCCTTCCCCCTCACGTGGGTGTCCACTACATGTTGCATGGTGAACTGCCCGCCGTTGTCGTGGTCGGCCGCTGGGAGCGCCATTTTGGAGCCACGGGGAGCGCCATTGGAACTGCCAGATGTCCTCTCTGTATGTGTCATTGTGGGTGTGCTTATTGTGTCATGTGACGCAAGAGATGAAGGTAAATGGCCGCAGGAATAAAAGGGGGCCGGGCGGCTTGGATTCTCGGCGCGTCCGCATGGCAGTTTTTGCAACGGGTAACTGCATTGTCGCGCCGTGCCCGGCAGAACCGCATGCACACGAACTTGCGTGATCGTGCGCCGGCCCCAAACACTGGCAGCACGTGTGGAGGGACGAAGGCAGAGCACCCGGAGGGACGCGAGAGCAGAGCGCGCATGGCGGGATGCGAACAGAGCGTGCCGCGGCCGCCTCAACCACAAGCAACCACACGCAGGAAATGGTCGCCTACAAGCCGACCGGCAGTTGCATCGCTGCGTAGAGAGCGGCCATGTGCTACTACCTCTGTCTTGGTATATAGTCACCTTTATATTTTGTGCCATACTTTGACCTTAAAGTTAACCAACAAAATGTTAATGCATGTTATAAAAATTATATAATTGGAAACTATGTTCAAATACGAATCCAACTATATAATCTTTGGCGACATGCATTCGTATTCTATTAGTTAAATCCTACTTATAAACCAGGACGGGGGTATAGTAGGTAACTAAACCACAAACGTTTTTTTGTATTAATTGTATGTGTACATGGCCTTTCGTCCTCCTCTCGCACGTCTTGTCACCCCGCTGCCGCAGACGGTTTACAGCACAAGCTTGCACAGCACGCGGGGGCGTTCTTTTGGCCAAACGGTGGCTCGAAGTGGCGCCAATGAATCGTCGGTGAGCCCGTTCCTGCGCAACCTCGCAAGTTCCCGCGCAAGCTTCCCACCCGACTCGGTAAAATCCCCCAAAATCCCAATGCCGGCCTGCTGTATAAACCTTCACGGCCGGCGTGTCCTGCGTCGCATTTTCCCCTCCCTCCCTATAGCTTATCTCGTCTGCTTCTCCCACAATTACCAATGGCACCGGTCCATCGTCTTCACTCAGCCACTCCATCGTCATAAGAGGACAGCTCCAGCTGGGAGGCTACACAGCGGTGGCGGCGCAGTCCCCGGCGTAGTGTAGTGTGTGTGGCGTCCCTATTGGCTGTGCGCGAAACACCCACCACACGCTCCGCCGCCGCTGCCCGTCGGCAGCTGTTACCGGCCGCCGTTGCCGACACACCACCGTCGAAAGCCAGGGCCATCGCCCGCTCCACCACCACGGCCTAAAGGCGGAGAGGTGGCTGTCATGGCAGCCACCCCACTGCCGGCCATCACCCGCTCCGCCACCACGGCCCAAAGGTGGGAGGTGGTGGTCATGGCCGCCACCCTATCGTCGGCCGCCGTGGCCGCCACCCCATCGTCTGGCGCCATGGCAGCTAGCCCACCGTCGACCGCCGGGGTCCTCACCCACTCCACCACCGCCGCCCGAAGGCGAGAGGCAGAGGTGGAGGCCCGCACGTGCGTCAGCGACCTTACGCGCTACACTGAGTTCCTACGGGAGGAGGAGGAGTGCCTCGTCGAGCATGCAAAGAGCCTTACCACCGTCGTGGCCACGGCACACGCCTCCTCAAAGGCGAGGAATCAGGAGATCTACGAGGAGTAACACCGCTTGAAGAGGGGTCATTTGGAGTGGCAGAGGGCGTTCGAGGTGAGCGCTGCTGAAGCTGCAGCAGCGGCAGGTACCGTATTGCAGTTGTCCAGCTCGTCGGTAGGCTCCTCCTCCTCTGCCACTTACTGAGCGTGCTTGGCAGAGGAGAGGCTGCCAGAAGTAGTACAAATCCCCTCCGTAGTACTAGTATTAAGGGGCTATTTTGTTCAGTTCATCTAACTATAGATGTGGTGGAACTGTACAACGTACTTAAAATTATCCAGTATATATAGTTGAACTAGCTATTTCAGTACATGGTTGGCAACAATTGGGAAAAAGTTTGGTCGGTTCAGCTGTCGAGTTAAACTACTTGTATAAAGAACGACTGCTTAATCTATGAATGAAATCTATGCTTAATTACTGAATTTTAGTTGCACAAATTAGATATTGCTAGTGATTTTTAGCTGCATATTTTGAAAAATCACAGTGTTACAAGGTTGAGAAATGGCAATGTTACTAGATCAACAAATATCAATCTTTCCAGTTCGATAAATGGCAACATACCCAATATGACAGATGCAAATCTTACCAAATTGTTTGTACGTGGTTGCACATGGGTCATCCAAAACAACCGTTTGCGTTGAAGGGATGTACAAATCCTTCTTGGCACATTTTGACTTGGATTCCTGGGGAAGCTGTCGGCTTGCATATGGGTGTTCTAACTAAAATGATCGCGATCAAGAGCTGCACAAATCCTGCTCGACACATTTTCCCTTGGCTTCCTAGGGAAGCTGTCGGTTTGCATACGGGTGTTCTAACTAAAATTTTTGCGATGAGTGTTTTATATTTAAAAACCATTGACATTATTTTCAAAATAAAGTCGTTTGATAAGTCTGTACATTAAGAGAGAAAAAGGCAAGTTCGTTCAGTCACACTGCGAAATTATATTCATATGATCGAGAATTCGAGATACAGTATTAAACCCCCCCCAAAAAACTATTTCCGGTGGTGGCGGAGGCGGCGTGCCGCGCCGTCATTGTCGTTGTCGTCCTCCGGGATGTCGTTGTTGAATTCTTCAAGGCAACATAGAATGTTCTTCACTTGTAAATCAAACATCATGTCATCGTGCGATCAATGGGCGGGGCGCGGGAGGATGGCAACTGGCACCGCTGAGAGGTAGCGGTCAACGGTGGTGTCCCATGCTGCTGAGGGGGGGCGTGAGCACGGGCACGGGCGTGGCGGGTGCAGCCAAATGCACGGGGACCGGCGCCGCGGTGGGTGGAGGGGCGCGCACGAGCACGGGCATGGGCGCTGGCATGTACACAAGCTCGCGGGGGTCTGTGGAGACCTCGCTGACGCCCGCAGCTTCCAGCTCTGCGATAGTGCTCGGCGACCAGCTTGTCAATGCTACGGGGATGGTCACTGGCGCTGGCGCGGGCACGGGGATCGAAGCTAGGATGGGAGCGGGGGGCAGCAACCGCGACGGCCAACTCGTTCAGGGCCATGTCCATGAGGCCCCATTCCTCTTTATTTTCTATCTCCTCCGGCTCGGAGTCGACTTCACCAAACTTGAAGACTAGTGGCAGATGATCATTCTGCGCCATGGCGTTGGTGGAGGTCTGCGGGAGGGAGGGGAATGGGAGACAAATAGTAAGGCCGCCCATATTAAACAGCGGCTCGGGCGCCATTAATGGAGAGGAAGGCGGGCAGCCATGGAAGTCAAAGGGGCTCGCTTCCTAGTGAGCCTGCACATCGTACATCTTGCACGCTTCCCGGTGAGCCTGCGCATTGGAGGACAGCTTGCATGCCTCTCGGTCAGCCTGTGCACAGGACTGCGCTCGCATGCCTCCCGTTTAGTCAAGAAGCCGTCCGCACGGCACCTCCTATAGCTATTAAAACCAAGACATGTGGCGTCACGTGAATGGTTAACATAACACACACGATTTGAATTATACAAACGTTTGAGATATTAAAGTGGCAGCTATTTTTTCAAAATGCCTTTGTTGGCTGTTATTCGAGTGTGCGTTCTCTCAAAATGGACACGAAAAATACTACAACATGTCGGGGGCCATTCCATGATAGCATGCCAAGTTTTATGAATTTTAGACGAGTTTTGGATTTACCAGAATTTAAAAACAAAGTATCTCAACATTTTGCCGGCAATCAATAGTGCCATGGTGTTTGAAATTCATTCCCATTTCTTGCATGGGACCTAAGCATGCACCCAAGGACACAGATTTGATTTTTCAACCAATTTATATGCATTGGAGCATGAGAATGTAGTTCAAATTTGAATTATGCACATAAAAGCATTGAAAGCTCAATTAATGTATAAAATTGTCCAAACGAACCCCGAAAAATTCCAAAATTTAACAGAACACTCTTGTTGTTCTATGTTGACACTAGAGAAAAAATTGAAATCAAGAAGAGATAACGGATATCGTTTCGTCCCCAAAGGTGAAACATTCCCTACCGAAAACTTCAGGCTTGTTGTGAGAAGCTCTAGTTTGTGAGAAGATTATGCCCAAACCTGCCCCAAATGGGACAAATTTTTTACCATGGCATGTTGATGCCGCTCCTTGATAGCATGCCAAAGTTTCATGAATTTCAGATGATTTTTGGATTTACTAGAATTTAAAAACTAGGTATCTCAATGTTTGCGATCGATTGACGGTGGCAAGGTGTTTGGAATTCATTCCCATTTCTTGCATGGGACCTACGCACGCACCCAAGGACACAGATTTGATTTTTCAACCAATTTATATACACTGAAGCATGTGCATGTAGTTCAAATTTGAATTATGCACATAAAAGCATTGAAAACTCAATTAATGTATAAAAATGTCCAAACGAACCCCAAAAAATTCCAAAATTTAACACAACACTCCTGTTGTTCTATGTTGACACTAGAGAAAATATTGAAATCAAGAAAAGGCTTGTTTCGTCCCCAAAGGTGAAACGTTCCCTACCGAAAACATCAGGCTTGTTGTGAGAAGCTCTGGTTTGTGAGAAGCATACGCCCAAACCTGTCCCGGATGGGACAAAATTATTACTATGGCATGTTGATGCCGCTCCATGATAGCATGCCAAGTTTCATGAATTTCAGACGAGTTTTGGATTTACTAGAATTTAAGAACGTGGTATCTCAATGTTTGCGGCCGAGTGACGGTGGCGGGGTGTTTGAAATTCATTCCCATTTCTTGCATGGGACCTAAGCATGCACCCAAGGACACATATTTGATTTTTCAACCAATTTATATGCACTGGAGCATGTGCATGTAGTTCAAATTTGAATTATGCATATAAAATGCCTAGAAAACCGAGTTAATGTATAAAAATGTCCAAACGAACCCCTAAAAATTCTGAAATTAACACAATACTCCTGTTGTTCTGTGTTGACACTTGAATTTTTTTGAAAGCAATAAGAGGAAATGGATATCATTTCGTCCCGAAAGGTGGCACATTCCCTACCGAAACCATCAGACTTGTTGTGAGAAGCTCTAGTTTGTGAGAAGCTTATTCCCAAACCTGCCCCAAATGGGACAAAAAAATTACCATGGAATGTTGATGCCGCTCCATGATAGCATGCCAAGTTTCATGAATTTCAGACGAGTTTTGGATTTATTAGAATTACAAAAACAAGTACCTCAATGTTTGCCGGAGAGCCACGGTGCCGTGGTGTTCGAAATGCATCCCCATTTCTTGCATGGGACATAAGCATAAACCCATGGACACATATATGGTTTACAACCCATGTTGGTGTACCAGAGCATGTGCATGTAGTTTAATTTTGAATTGTGCACCTAAAATGGCTAGAAAACCAATTTAATGTATAAAATGTCCAAACGAACCCTGAATAATTCCAATTTTTTTACGACACACATGTAGTTGCATGTTCACTGCAGATAAAAGTTATAGCAATTCAAACACTGTCCATTGCCGCTATGACCCCATTATATAATTCAAATCAAGTAGATCCCACACAGTATATTATCACCAACCGTGTGAGATGCAATACAAAATATCCTGAAGCACTGTTGGTGTATAGTATGCCTATGGCTTACGCGAGAAGGCGCGTCGGCTAGAGTCCACAGCTGGCGTGTCAAGCACACTAGCTCGCTCCAAAAATATCATTTCGCTGTTCAATCGTCGCCGGTGAAAGATGGGGACATGGAACCGCATCGTGAGGGAAACTTCAGCAGCCCACTTCGGCGAGAGCGTGGCCGCAGACGCCATGCGCATGCTAACAAGGTGCATGAGCGCGACCGCAATCTGTGACCGGGCGGCCAGGGCAGCCCAAACGACCGTTGTTGCTTCTCACGCGGCGGCAGCAACATCTGCCTCGGGGATAGCAACTGGCGAGAGTGGCACATCAGCTGTCCGTTCTGCAGTGGTGGCCTCAGCCCTGATGGAGGCCACCCACGACCATGTCGAGGCCGCCCACGCCCAGCTCGTGGCGGTCACCGCACAAATCAAACGAAGTTTCTAGGACAATGGTCGGCAACCCACGGCCGAAGAGTTGACAATCGTTGAGAGTGTTCGAGCAGCCTTTTGTTCCTCCACCGCATACCTTGCCATGACGTAGCCCGTCCAACTCTAGATCGTGGTCGCCCACGCCCAGCTCATGGAGGCCTTTTCCAAAGAGATGGCATGTCGGAGTAAATGACCACGGGTAGCCCTATCTGCTCCCCATAATATTTCAAGACATCGGGGCCAGCTGCGCCCCTCAAGCATCAAAGGCAAAGGACCGCCTTCTTATGGTCGGCTAGTCCAAACGGCCGGCTGGAGGAAGGTGACAAGGCCCAAAGAGCGGCCCCAACGCAGGCCGACTCCTAGCAGGCGGCCCACTCACACACCCTCAAAGTCTGCACCCACATAACCACGATGAGACGGGACATGGCTACAGTACAGCCTGCCATACCCGAATCCAGGGGCGGACGTGGCCACAGTGCAGCGTACCGGGCGGTCATCCCTAGCCCGGAGCGGCACTGTTGCCACGCTGCCCATGACATCATCCATGGCAGAAGCAGCCATGCTCCCATGACGGGCTGTCGGGACGGCCCGCAGGCGGCGGGCCCTACCTGTCTGTTAGATGCCAGAAGGCGGCGAGGCCTGACCAGGCGGCATGGGGGGAGGACGACTCCCAGCAGCCGGCCCTCCCCTCCCCTTGGAGTTTGTGCGCCATTAACTAGATAGGACGGGGTGTGGCTAAAGTGAACGCCCACCAGGCGGCGGTACTGTTGCCACGCTCCCTCCGACCAAGCCCTCGTCATCAGAGGCAGGGCTACAGTGATGAGCAGCCGACAGGACCCATAGGCGGCAGGCCCTACCTGTCGGCCGAAAGCCCAGCTGTCAGGACCCCGACTCAATGTCACATCGATCTAGCATGTAACACCTCATATCACTTTGCGGCCTCACGCACGGTATCCCCACGGGTGTCGCCTTACCTTTGCCCGGGACCGTTTGCGCCTTTTGGCACACGTATATGATAGTGTCGCTAGCATCCATATGATAAGGAGCCCGGGCTGACATGGCTAGTCGTGAACCCAAAGTGGCACTAACTTACAGGGACAGGCATACATGACCCAGCAACGAACGTGTCGGTCATCCGCGAGTGAATCCGGGCTGTAGCAACTGGGCTAGCAGGACTCCGGTAAACCGAGCTGTAGCAGGCTAGCAGGACTCCGGTATTCATCACGTGACGTTTCCCCGAGGGGACAGACACAGGAACGAAGAAGGACACATGTCGGCCAGCCTAAGTGTTCCGGAGCAGTAGCAAGCTACCATGGCTCAGTGGAAACACTAGGAGACATTTCCCGGTAAGAGAGGCTACCAAGGATAAACAACTAGGTTGTCAGATCCCACACATACCAAGCATTTCAATAACATACACACAGTATGCTCGATATGTGCAAATACAACATGGCATCACAACATGACTCTACAACTCAAGTATTTTATTCAATAGATTCCGAGGAGCGAGATATTACAATCATGGGTCTCATGACCCAACATTCAGAGCAAACAAGTCAAGCACAAGCGGAAGCTTAACATGTCTGAGTACAGACATCTATAAAAGAAAAAGTTTGAGAAGCCTGACTGTCTATCAGATCCTGCCGAGGCACAAGATCGTAGCTGAGGTAACAAGCTAAACATCGAAGTCCACGCGATACTATTAGCGAGACTGAAGTCTCTCTGCAAAAACATAAATTAAGCAGCGTGAGTACAAATGTACCCAGCAAGACTTACATCAGATCTAACTACATATGCATCATTATCAACAAAGGGATGGTGGTGTTTAACTGCAGCAAGCCAGCTTTGACTCGATGGCTATCCTAAACTACGACTGCAAGTAACTCTTTTGAGGTGGCGCACACGAGTCCACATATTCACCATACCAATACACCACTATGGACCCGCTCCCGTCTCCCTACGAGAACGCCATACATAGCACTCATGCTTATCTTGCGTATTTTAGAGTATCCACTTTCACTTGTCTATGAACTATACAGGCAACCCAGAAGTCCTTTACCACGGACACGGCTATTCGAATAGATCATATTAACCCTGCAAGGGTGTACTTCTTCACACACGCTCTCACCACTTACCGCCGTTTACACGACATGTACTCGGCAACCTTCAAGCGGAAGCCCAGCGAGGGTGTCAGCCACGACCTGACTAACCACACAAGTCTATCGTCCAGGTTTATCGCCTATTCGGGTTCCATCCGCAAGGAGATCCGGCCGGGGTGTCGCTCACGGCCCCAAACGATGTGAGCAGGGTTCCCAAGCCCACCATCCGGGTGCCACTTGGTACACCGTGCCACTATGCCTAGTCTGTCCCAAGCCCACCTGTACCGGGTGCCACTTGGTAGACTACTAACACTACCTACAAACACCAGAAACTAGTTGCAACTCCTGGACAGAGATCAAGTTGATTAATAAGCCGAGAGGGGCCGAGTTACCAGAACCCAATGTGTGGTAGTAGCTGTTCATGGATCACAAACACAGATCTCAGTTCCCGAGGACGACTGCAATGAGACAACCCACCATGTACTCCTACATGGCCTCTCACTGCTACCTTTACCAAATCATGTTCACACACTTAGCTCATACACAGTAGGACATGTTCATACGCCTCTGATTCATCCCCGATGAATCAGACCTGACTCAACTCTAAGAAGTAGCAGGCATGACAAACAAGCATGAATGAGTAGGCACATCAGGGCTCAAACAACTCCTACTCATGCTAGTGGGTTTCATCTATTTACTGTGGCAATGACAGGTCATGCAAAGGACAAAGGGGTTCAGCTACTGCAGCAAGTAACAGATGAATCCGTGTTGTCCTAATGTATTAAAAGAGGGCAGGAGCGAGAGAGTGGGATTGTATCGGAATGAACAAGGGGGGTTTGCTTGCCTGGCACTTCTGAAGATAATATAGTCCTTCATCGGTGTCATTGATCACATCGTCGGTACACGTCTACTGAGAGGGGACAAGCACCGACAAACAAAGAAGAAACACAATCAATGCAATGCAACAATATGATGCATGAATGTGACATGGCAATATGCTGTGGTTTGTGCTAATGCAACTAGCAACAAGTTAAATGAAGTTGGTTTGAATCCAAAATTCAAATCCAAACTCCATATGTGAAGGTTTAAATGCCATTTATATGATTTGTACTAAACAGCAGCTATAAGTTGTTCTAACATGCATGCAAATGGTACAGATGGATAGATTGGATTTTTCTGATCATTTTTCATATATAAATTATTTCATTTGGAGTTACGGTTGATTTTCTATGATTTTTAGAAGTTTGTGGTATTTTCTGGAATTTCCTAAAAAGAATAAATCCAGTAAATGATTTACTGCGTCAGCCTGACGTCAGTGTGACGTCAGCAGGTCAACAGGTCACGGTCCGGTCAAACCTGACAGTGGGTCCCGCATGTCAGTGTGATTAGCTTAACTAAATTCATTTGGTACTAATCCTAGTTAATTAGCGGGGCTGGGCCCCACCTGTCATTGACCCAGGGGGTCAAACTGGCCCACCCGTGGTCAAACGGGGTCAGCGGGGTCAAACCCGCCGGCGACTCGACGCCGGCGAGGCCCGAGACGGTGGCGGCCATCGGAAATGCGCTATGGGGCACGGGCGAGGCCGTTCTTGGGCTTGTTGGAGAGCTCTAGCAGGCGCGCATCTAGTGGTGGTGGACGCCGGGTCTATCGTGGCCGGAGCCAACGACGACGAGCTCCAAGGCGGCGGCCGGAGTTCGGCCATGTGCGGGGTTGGGGCTGCGGCGTGCAAACGCAGAAGCTGAGGCGCTAGCGAGGCACTACGCGATGCGGCGGGCATGTTGGTTAGCACAGGATGACCAAATGGTCGCCGGAGCCACGCCGGCGACAAGCTCGAGCGGAGGCGAGCTTCGGCCTCGATGAACAAGACAACCACGGTGTGGAAAAGGATGGGCCGTTAGGGGGAAAATGACCGGAGGCTCACAGCGCGTCGATTGAAGTGCTCGTCGGGCTCGGGGAAGGCCTGGAGTCGACGGAGCGACAACGGGGATCACCGGATCCCATGGAAGAAGACGGCGGTGTTCGGGACAAAGCAGGGCTTCCCGACCCGTGTGTCTCGGCGAGGAGGAGTAGGGCGACGGGGCGGTTCTTTTAGACACGATGGAGAGGCGGGGCAGTGGCTCTGGGCGCGGCAGCGGCGAGCGGCGGCGACGGTGGCCCTCGGGTGAGCTCGGGGGAGAGAGCCAGGGGAGGGGAGAGAGAGCAGCGAGTGAGGGAGAGGGGACAGGGTCTTCGGGCATCTCCGTGGCGCTGGTAGAAGGCCCGAGGCTCCCAGGTGGAAGCAGGAGGTGGCCGAGGGCTCTCGGGCGCGCGCCACCGAGCTGCTTCGGGGCGAGGGGGAGGAAGACGACAGAAGGGTGGCCTGGTGGGCTGGGCCGGCCACTTGGGCCGCCAGGTGGGCTTCACAGGTGAGTTTCTGTTCTTTTATTGTTTTTCTGCGGCTTTGTGGCTTTAATAAAAATACTAGATCAATCCCAAAAATCATGCAACTGCTCATGACCACTGTTAGAAATATATCCTACAGTAAACATTTCAGTTTGGGATTATTTGAGCATTTAAAATATTTTATAGTAGTTAAATGCCCAAATGCAAATAAGTAATGATTTAATTCAAAAATCCAGAATGGCCTAAAAATATGTACATCATTTTTGGCAGAGGTTTTCACCTTTACCAGAAATCATGAACATTTCCAGAGGGCATTTTGGGTTTATTGAAAAAGATTTTATTTTGACCCTAGTTGAATTCATTAGCTGCTAGGGTTTATCAGCCCCCATTTCAAGTTTCATAAAATTTAAACATGATGCACACATGAAGGGCTAGCCTACTGCAGACCAGGACCAGGGATGTGACAACTCACCCCCACCAAACGAGAATCTCGACCCGAGATTCAAGCATAGGGTAAGACGAAGGGGAAACGCAAACTAACACAATCTTCACGATCCAGGGTGCACTTCATAAAAGCGTTGATTCGATCACCATCTTTGTCTCGATGTCTTGCTTTGAGAACTCCAACTAACATGACAAGAAGAGGAAAGGAAAACTCTAGAAGAATCGATCTTCTTGAAGACCGAACAACTCAGGATCAACTCACGGGATGAGACATAGCAACACCACTCGAGCTGAGACACAAAACACACATCTAAAGAAATGGAGTGAGACAGATGACGAGGGTTCACTAGGTAAACAACAATTCCACACTTAAGAGGGTGGTGAACAGTTGTCAATGTAGCGAGGAGTTGAGTTGTCATGATACCACAACGAGACACCTTAGGGATGGTGACTCGTAGATATATCCCCTTAGGTGGCAAAAAGAATTACCTTTGATTCAAAAATCATCGAAACCCTTTATACCAGCCTAAGGCAATTCACCAACAATCGATTTGCGAGGTGCAAAGGAATGGCATACCCAGACTAGAATGGATGATGTGGATTACCTTGTTGAAAACAACACAAGGGATGATTTTAGTAACTGGGGAGAAGCTCAACAGTAGAGAGTGAGTCCACTATTTGAAAAGTTATAGCATAATCGAGGAAACTAAGAGCAATCCAGTTAGTGTCGATGATAACACCTAGCGCTTGTGCGTGCTCTCAAGAACTTGAGCATTTCCATATTCATCAAGGTTTTACCAATATCCGTGTCAAGGATCCTGGCAACACAACATACTACCATGATGAGTAGTGATGGACGATGCACATGCAAAGGAAGACAACACTTTCTCAGATTTCACCCTAGCAATGCCAAGGAAAGAAAATCTGGATGATCGACCGAGAGACATTTAGCACTCCGCTTCTAATGTTCTCCTTGATGTGCTAGCGTATCCCATTCATTGAAATGGTTTGGTAACTAGAACATCAAGTAAAAGGTCGGACTTCGGGAACACAAAAATCCATAAGGAACAGCTAGGAAGTAAATCCTACGAAGTCCTTATGGGGAGGTGGCCAACTTCCTCAAACAAGATACTACAATAATAGGTCTTCCGGCTGGGTGTGTTGGCCACGACATCCACTTTACCGGTTATCGAGGGACCAATATTATAGTTCTTGAGAAAACATTCCAACCATCATATCTGCCTGAGATTCAGATCTGGTTAGTGTCAGGATATTCCAGACTCATCGAGTCTAGAAAGAAAAATGAAAGTTTGCAACACAAATCGACAAGATGACATTGCGAGATTCTCGGGAAATGAACTACGATAGTAAGCTCCAAAACATGAGCTGGTTCTGCTACACACATGTGAACATGTTGTCCCAGACAAGCATGACCACATGGTAGTCTTACAACAAAACACTACCGAGTTCTGGTTGGGAACCATCATCGAGGATATCGGAGTCTTATGCATGATCTAGAATTAACACATCCAATTCCTTTTCCTTGAGCAAATCAATCAGTGGCTTGGGGTGCTAGGAAATACCGATGGAATGGAGGTAGCTAATCTCTCAAGCCATAGTATACTTCGCACGTGCATGACTGACTTGGGATGATTCCAGAGGAAGCAAAAACTAACTTTCTCGAACTCATGGTGGTAACTTACACCAAATGCACGTGAATCAGAGGAAGTCACTTCTTTCATCCGGACATATGCTCCATGAGCGGATCATGAAGATAATGCTTATAGAAGTTTCCAATACTAGATGGATGTTCAACATGATCATGGAGAAGATAAAATGTTGCTGATGGGCTCAACAGCAAGTCATCTGGATGACCATATAAATAGAATTCCATAATTATGTGAACAAGGTGATAGCACTGGTCAGACTCGAAAGATATAATGGTGTATGCTCGGGGAAACAACCACGAATAAGACAACATTACGAATATCGTTGGTTCTGATTTGATTTGGCAATAACCCATGCCCAAATCAAAGATTAGGCAAGATGATAGATCCATTAACTGATCACGAGGGTCAATCGATGAAGATATCATCTTTCTTCAAAACACACCAACACCAGGATATCCCTTTGTGATGAACTAAGTCGGACAAGCTTCCATCTTCCAACTCTCCAAGTTGTTGTTTAGCTTAACCAACTAACTCGGGGTATCCAACACAGAATCTTGGAGAATGGGTGGTTTGGAAGAAAACCAACATGATCACGAACTCAACATAGCGGTCAGGTGAAACCTGGTCATACTTCCGAGAAGATATTCAGAGAATCACGAACCACCGATACGTTACTAAGCTCGAGAACAATTTTGCTTTTCAGGGCAAGATGATATGATCAAGAGAGCGAGGATTGACGAAATCCTAACTCACCGATCGAAGAGTGCACCAACAATAAGGACTAGGTAGCACAATCTATCTTAGAATGATGATTCAAGAACCAACACGCTAAGAATGAAATTATTGTCCTTTAACTACCAAGCAACAAGGTTGCTAGTAGTATTGATTTCACACATCATAGTTCACATGTCGGCATTCCGGTTGCAACAACACAGGGACCGAGGAGTGAATAATGATGGAGAGAGTATCATTGTATCAAGAGTTCATAGGATGGTGTGCAATTCCCATGATAATCTTGATATAAAGATGGTAATACTTCAAGGTGGAGCAGAGCAAAAGCTGGATTAGTATTTGATCTGCGGAGCACAACTACTTTGACCCAATCCTGGATATGGATGGGGTACTGGAATTTGTTTCTCCTAGTCATTCTGGAATAGAATGGCTTGATGGACCACAAGAGTAATTGGCAACGATTACGGATGCACACATACTCTTGACTATCAAATGATAGACGGAGGTCAGATAACAACTAAGAGGGACAACCCAAAAGAACATATGATTTTTCGAGTTGTGGATGCATAGATTAATATGTTGAACAAGTTCAACATATTTCTTCCAGATAACCTATACAGAAAGGTAGAACTGTCAGGGTCACAACATAGAATCGAGAACTCGCCAAAAGCACCCTGGTTGTGATCTTTTGGTTCAACGAGGAACTTCTGCCAATAGTGGTTCATAGTATTTGGAAGAAGGAAAACCCACGAACTTCGAGGACTATTGCAAAGGTTGCTAATAACCTAAAGGAATGAGCAAAAACTATCAACATGAAGCAAGTAGGGTGAATCTCGGGTTCAAAACCCAGGAGTGGAATACCTACTAACTAAATGGCATCACGGGATGCTTTCGAGAATAATGGCCAGAATCATCACACTGGGAATGCAAAATATGGTTCGATTACTAGGTGGCACTCTAAGACACCTAGGTCATAATAATAGCTCCAACATATACGTTGAGGCAATAGAGTACCTCAACTCACCGTTTAGTGTGGTTAACCTGGCCAGAAAGGACATCGAAGCAGAGGGATGGATTTTGCATTTGCATCAGATTATTTAGAAACCTGGGATGACTCGGACAGCATAACGGCTGTAAATGCTCAAAAGATTGGAGACATGCTACAAAAATGGTGGCATAACCACTCGATCATCATAATATCAAGGTTCTGAGATCAACTATAAACATACAAAAGATAGTAGGAACTGAACTCAAGCTTAGAACCATCAATCCTAAAAGTCTACAGATTAGTAACACGTGATCCTGATAGAAAGAAGATAAATCCTAGTTCCTTAACCCCGTAGGAAAGATAAGATGACTCAGATCAGAAGGGCATAAGGTATAAGGAGTAAAAAGAGCCTTACGTTCCAACCCACAATCAATTCCCCTACATATAACTAAAGCATTTCTAGACTCAACTTCGACCAGTTTGGCTTGGTAATCCTACAGGCAGTCAAGCTCTGATACCAAAGCTGTCAGGACCCCGACTCAATGCCACATCGATCTAGCATGTAACACCTCATATCACTTTGCGGACTCACGCACGGTATCCCCACGAGTGTCGCCTTACCTTTGCCCGGGACCGTTTGCGCCTTTTGGCACACGTATATGATAGTGTCGCTAGCATCCATATGATAAGGAGCCCGGGCTGACATGGCTAGTCGTGAACCCAAAGTGGCACTAACTTACAGGGACAGGCATACATTACCCAGCAACGAACGTGTCGGTCATCCGCGAGTGAATCCGGGCTGTAGCAACTGGGCTAGCAGGACTCCGGTAAACCGGGCTGTAGCAGGCTAGCAGGACTCCGGTATTCATCGCGTGACATTTCCCCGAGGGGACAGACACATGAACGAAGAAGGACACATGCCGGCCAGCCTAAGTGTTCCGGAGCAGTAGCAAGCTACCATGGCTCAGTGGAAACACTAGGAGACATTTCCCGGTAAGAGAGGCTACCAAGGATAAACAACTAGGTTGTCAAATTCCACACATACCAAGCATTTCAATAACATACACACAGTATGCTCGATATGTGCAAATACAACATGGCATCACAACATGACTCTACAACTCAAGTATTTTATTCAATAGATTCCGAGGAGCGAGATATTACAATCATGGGTCTCATGACCCAACATTCAGAGCAAACAAGTCAAGCACAAGCGGAAGCTTAACATGTCTGAGTACAGACATCTATAAAACAAAAAGGCTGAGAAGCCTGACTGTCTATCAGATCCCGCCGAGGCACAAGATCGTAGCTGAGGTAACAAGCTAAACGTCGAAGTCCACGCGGTACTACTAGCGAGACTGAAGTCTCTCTGCAAAAACATAAATTAAGCAGCGTGAGTACAAATGTACCCAGCAAGACTTACATCAGATCTAACTACATATGCATCATTATCAACAAAGGGATGGAGGGGTTTAACTGCAGCAAGCCAGCTTTGACTCGGTGGCTATCCTAAACTACGACTGCAAGTAACTCTTTTGAGGTGGCGCACACAAGTCCACATATTCACCATATCAATACACCACTATGGATCCGCTCCCGTCTCCCTACGAGAACGCCATACATAGCACTCACGCTTATCTTGCGTATTTTAGAGTATCCACTTTCACTTGTCTATGAACTGTACAGGCAACCCAGAAGTCCTTTACCACGGACATGGCTATTCGACTAGATCATATTAACCCTGCAGGGGTGTACTTCTTCACACACGCTCTCACCACTTACCGCCGTTTACACGACATGTACTCAGCAACCTTCAAGCGGAAGCCCAGCGAGGGTGTCGGCCACGACCTGACTAACCACACAAGTCTCTCGTCCAGGTTTATCACCTATTCGGGTTCCATCCGCAAGGAGATCCGGCCGGGGTGTCGCTCACGGCCCCAAACGATGTGAGCAGGGTTCCCAAGCCCACCATCCGGGTGCCACTTGGTACACCGTGCCACTGTGCCTAGTCTGTCCCAAGCCCACCTGTACCGGGTGCCACTTGGTAGACTACTAACACTACCTACAAACACCAGAAACTAGTTGCAACTCTTGGACAGAGATCAAGTTGATTAATAAGCCGAGAGGGGCCGAGTTACCGGAACCCAATGTGTGGTAGTAGCTGTTCATGGATCACAAACACAGAACTCAGTTCCTGAGGACGGCTGCAATGAGACAACCCACCATGTACTCCTACATGGCCTCTCACCGCTACCTTTACGAAATCGTGTTCACACACTTAGCTCACACACAGTAGGACATGTTCACACGCCTCTGATTCATCCCCGATGAATCAGACCTGACTCAACTCTAAGAAGTAGCAGGCATGACAAACAAGCATGAATGAGTAGGCACATCAGGGCTCAAACAACTCCTACTCATGCTAGTGGGTTTCATCTATTTACTGTGGCAATGACAGGTCATGCAAAGGATAAAGGGGTTCAGCTACCGCAACAAGTAACAGATGAATCGGTGTTGTCATAATGCATTAAAAGAGAGCAGCAGCGAGAGAGTGGGATTGTATCGGAATGAACAAGGGGGGTTTGCTTGCCTGGCACTTCTGAAGATAATATAGTCCTTCATTGGTGTCATCGATCACATCGTCGGTACACGTCTATTGAGAGGGGACAAGCACCGACAAACAAAGAAGAAACACAATCAATGCAATGCAACAATATGATGCATGAATGTGACATGGCAATATGCTGTGGTTTGTGCTAATGCAACTAGCAACAAGTTAAATGAAGTTGGTTTGAATCCAAAATTCAAATCCAAACTCCATATGTGAAGGTTTAAATGCCATTTATATGATTTGTACTAAACAGCAGCTATAAGTTGTTCTAACATGCATGCAAATGGTACAGATGGATAGATTGGATTTTTTGATCATCTTTGATATATAAATTATTTCATTTGGAGTTACGGTTGATTTTCTATGATTTTTAGAAGTTTGTGGTATTTTCTGGAATTTCCTAAAAAGAATAAATCCAGTAAATGATTTACTGCGTCAGCCTGACGTCAGTGTGATGTCAGCAGGTCAACAAGTCACGGTCCGGTCAAACCTGACAGTGGGTCCCGCATGTCAGTGTGATTAGCTTAACTAAATTCATTTGGTACTAATCCTATTTAATTAGCGGGGCTGGGCCCCACCTGTCCTTGACCCAGGGGGTCAAACTGGCCCACCCATGGTCAAACGGGGTCAGCGGGGTCAAACCCGCCGGCGACTCGACGCCGGCGAGGCCCGAGACGGTGGCGGCCGTCGGAAACGCGCTACGGGGCACAGGCAAGGCCGTTCTTGGGCTTGTTGGAGAGCTCTAGCAGGCGCGCATCTAGTGGTGGTGGAGGCCGGGTCTATCGTGGCCGGAGCCAACAACAACGAGCTCCAAGGCGGCGGCCGGAGTTCGGCCATGTGCGGGGTTGGGGCTACGGCGTGCAAACGCAGAAGCTGAGGCGCTTGCGAGGCACTACGCGATGCGGCGGGCATGTTGGTTAGCACGGGATGACCAAATGGTCGCCGGAGCGACGCCGGCGACAAGCTCGAGCGGAGGCGAGCTTCGGCCTCGATGAACACGACGGTCACGGTGTGGAAAAGGACGGGGCGTTAGGGGGAAAATGACCGGAGGCTCACAGCGCGTCGATTGAAGTGCTCGTCGGGCTCGGGGAAGGCCTGGAGTCGACGGAGCGACAACGGGGATCGCCGGATCCCACGGAAGAATACGGCGGCATTCGGGACGAAGCAGGGCTTCCAGACCCGTGTGTCTCGGCGAGGAGGAGTAGGGCGACGGGGCGGTTCTTTTAGACACGATGGAGAGGCAGGGCAGTGGCTCTGGGCGCGGCAGCGACGAGCGGCGGCGATGGTGGCCCTCGGGTGAGCTCGGGGGAGAGAGCCAGGGGAGGGGAGAGAAAGCAGCGAGTGAGGGAGAGGGGATAGGGTCTTCGGGCATCTCCGTGGCGCTGGTAGAAGGCCCGGGGCTCCCAGGTGGAAGCAGGAGGTGGCCGAGGGCTCTCGGGCGCGCGCCACCGAGCTGCTTCGGGGCGAGGGGGAGGAAGACGACAGAAGGGTGGCCTGGTGGGCTGGGCCGGCCACTTGGGCCGCCAGGTGGGCTTCACAGGTGAGTTTCTGTTCTTTTATTGTTTTTTTGCGGCTTTGTGGCTTTAATAAAAATACTAGATCAATCCCAAAAATCATGCAACTGCTCATGACCACTGTTAGAAATATATCCTACAGTAAACATTTCAGTTTGGGATTATTTGAGCATTTAAAATATTTTATAGTAGTTAAATGCCCAAATCCAAATAAGTAATGATTTAATTCAAAAATCCAGAATGGCCTAAAAATATGTACATCACTTTTGGCAGAGGTTTTCACCTTTACCAGAAATCATGAACATTTCCAGAGGGCATTTTGGGTTTATTGAAAAAGATTTTATTTTGACCCTAGTTGAATTCATTAGCTGCTAGGGTTTATCAGCCCCCATTTCAAGTTTCATAAAATTTAAACATGATGCACACATGAAGGGCTAGCCTACTGCACACCAGGACCAGGGATGTGACACCAGCAGCCGGCGCGACCCACCAAGCGGCGGGCCCCAGCAGCCAGTGGAGAAGCCGGCGACCATAGACACTAACGGCCCAGGCCTACACCCGGTCGATATACCATTATACCCCTAAGGGGTAGGCCTATATACCCCCCCCCCCCCGAGGGCAACCATGCAGAGGGTTCAGCCTCTTAAAGAATACACACACATAGAGAGAGGAATAGAGCTAACCTAGCCCTTCATCCTCCTCTAGCCAAATAGCTCAAGGAGCAAGCTTGTAGCTTCTTGTTGATCTAGTGATCATGCGAAGACCCCGCACAACAGGATTAGGGGTGTTATCTCCTAGGAGAGACCTGAACCTGGGTAAGATGCGTCAGCGTACATGTTTACACCTTATCCTGTTTCCAGGCACCGACGATGTCTTACTAGCTCCCACCATGATTAGCCATCCTTTGGCATATGTCGCACCAAACCCCCGACATTTGGCGCCCACCTTGAGGCTAGGTGCACCGTCGTCCGGAGATCTGTTCTGGACGGGAACCTTGTTCCTCCCTGGCGAGCGCAGCCAGCCCGGCATGCTCGATGGCGTTTGCACCGATGCGTTGCATGGCGTGGAAGTCACCTGCGAGGTGAGCTGCCTCGCTGAGCTCATCGATGAGATTCACCTCTCCGACGAGTCCATGCCAGGTGCGGGCACAGCTAGCTCCAAGAGCTGCCTCATCGACCTCCTTGGCAAGCTCGACATCGCAAACGAGCCCGCCTCCGACCTGGAGTCGATCGGCTCCACCGACCCAATGCTTGTTGACTACGACACGACATCCCTCAACGCCTTCCCCACCAATGTGGTGGTCATCGACGACCTGCTCCCTCGTGTGGACAGCGGCGGCAACACCATCACCGAGGAGCTCGTCATCAGCCACGGTGGAGCCTCTGGCGGGGACGCCCAAGACCTGCTGCAGGCGACAATGCGGGACCTGTCTGTGCCCATCGCGGGAGACACCAACGCCGAGATGTTGGAAGCTTGCCGCGTCGCACTCGTCGAGAGCGGCAAGAAGTTGGCCACTATGAGAAGCCTCACCGAGGCATTGAGAACCTACGTGCTGCCCAGGCCGCAGCAGATGAGCTAGAACACCTGGAGGGTGACGAGCGACGCTGCATGATGGGGCGCGTCCAGCAGCTCATCGATGCGGCTGCCGCGCAGCAAGAAGCTGGCACGTGCACCGAGAATCCCCCTCCCCCCCCTCGCCGAGAGCAAGGCGCAACTTCCTGGACGCCGACAGCCAGCGCCCGCGATCGAAGAGACAAAGAGTCGGCTGCTAGCCGCAGTCGGACATGCCTCACCATTGAGCACGACCAAGATGGCCGCCCATGAGCTGTGGAGCGGTGGGACGACTGTACGCCACCTCCTCCTCCTTGTAGGGAGAGGTGCGCCTCCCCGCCGCCTGTTGAGCACCCGACGCTCAGCGGCTGGCTAGGTCGCCGTGAAGGAATTGGAGAAAATGATGTCCGCCATCGGATCGACCGCCTGGCTTGATCCCAGGCGCTAGAAGAAGAAGAAGTGATTGGTCCGCCTTGCTTTGGCCCCCGCATTCGCGACGAGCCCTTCCCCAAAGGGTTCTCGCTCCCAAGAGATACGCCTAAGTACAACGGCTCCACGAAGCCGGAAGACTGGCTAGTCGACTACTCCACCACAGTCAACATAGCAAACGGCAACAAGCGCGTTGCCGTGAAGTACGTCCCCCTCATGCTTCAGGGCACGGCGCGCGCTTGGCTGAACAGCCTGAAGTCCTACAACGTCAATAGCTGGGTAGATTTCACCGAAGTCTTCATCCGCAACTTCACTAGCACTTACAAGCGGCCGCCCAAGCCTCGCCAGCTCTCTCTGTGCGTCCAAGCCCCTACCGAATCCACTCGCGACTACCTGACGCGGTGGGCCGAACTCGGGAACTCCTGCGAAGGGGTGCACGAGGTGCAAGCCATAGAGTACTTCACCGCCGGGTGTAGAGAAGGCACCCTACTCAAGCACCGACTCCTCTGCGATGATCCGGCTACACTCAACGAGCTGCTGATCATAGCAGACAAGTACGCTACTACCGACTCCTCTATGAAGTCGGAGCTTCGGGTGGACGCGTCTGGAAAATGCTCCCTCTGGCTCCCAGAACGCCGGTTGGTGACACCAGTCGGCGCCTGCAGCAGAATGACAACAAGCGCAAAGCCCCGATGTCGGCTTCCACCAGCCGGCAGGTGGCAACAGTCGAAGATGAGCAGCCAGAGGGGCAGCCCATACCCAAGCATCAGAAAGGCGGCAAGCTGGCTTGGCAGCCCACCTTCTCCTATGAGCAAACCCTTGATGCACCTTGCAAGTTCCACAGTGGCGCGAAGCCATCCAATCACACCACCCGGAAGTGCCACTGGCTTACCCGAATCTCCAAGGGTGAAGGGCTACTGCCTTCTCCGCCTGCTGGCCAGCCGCCTCTGCCTTCTCAACAGCCGGCGGCCCCTCCAGCAGTCGGGTCCATCCAAGATGAATTCCCCTGAAGAACACGGAGCCTACGTTGTCTTCACCAGCCAGGTTGATGATAGGCGCAGTCAGCGCCAGCAGCACCAAGAAGTCAATGATGTCGCCTCTAAAGTCCCAGAGTTCATGCACTGGTCTGAGAAGCCCATCAGTTGGAGCCGAGCCGACCACCCGGAAGTGATGCCTTCCTGGGTTCTTATGCCCTAGTGTTGGATGCCACCTTCGCAACAGAGAGGCGAGCTGCTCGCTTCTCCCGAGTCCTGGTAGATGGTGGCAGCAGCATCAACATCCTTTACCGCGATACCATGGAGAAGTTGAACATCAAGGCGAAGCAAGTCCAGCCCAGCCGGACTGTTTTCCATGGCATCGTGCTCGGCCTTTCCTGCTCACCAATCGGCAAGATCAAGATAGATGTCCTCTTCAGAGACAAAGATCACTTCCGCCGTGAAGTAATTTGGTTCGAGGTAGTGGACCTGGAGAGCCCTTATCATGCATTGCTTGGCCGACCTGCTCTGGCCAAGTTCATGGCAATACCTCATCACGCCTACCTCAAGATGAAGATGCCGGGAACCAAGGGCATCATCACCGTAGCTGGAGACTACAAAAAATTGGTTGCCTGTGTCGTAGCTAGCAGTTGGCTCGCCGAGTCCCTTGTGATTGCCGCAGAGAAGAAGCTCCTTGACCGGGTTCTGGCCATGGCCGGCAAGTAGCCGGACCTGTCACCGGACCCCAAGGAGTCGGAGACCCAGGGCTCCCTCCAGCCGGCCAAAGAAACCAAGAAGATACCCTTAGACCCGGACCACCCGGAGAGGTTCACTCTTGTAGGAACCACCCTTGAGAGCAAATAGGAAAGCAAGCTCGTCGATTTCCTCCATGAGAATCAAGATATCTTTGCATGGTCCCCCAAGGACAAGCCGGATGTTTCGACGGATCGCTGAGCACAAGCTACATGTCAGAGGAGATGCAAAACCAGTCAAGCAACCCCTCTGCCGACTGTCAGAAGAGAAGAGAAGAATTGTTGGTGAAGAGATAGCCCGGCTCCTAGCAGCCGGTTTCATTATGGAAGTGTTCTTTCCAGAATGGCTTGCCAATCCAGTCCTTTTACTGAAGAAGAACAACAAGTGGCGCATGTGCATTGATTAGCCTCAACAAATCTTGCACCAAAGATCTGTTTCCCTTGCCTCGGATTGATCAAGTAATAGACTCCACAGCCGGATGCGAGCTGTTGAGTTTCTTGGATGCCTACTTAGGGTACCACCAGATCAAGTTGAACCCAGCCGACCGTCTGAAGACCGCCTTCATCACGCCATTCGGAGCCTTCTGCTGCGACCATGACATTCGGCTTGAGAAATCCCGGTGCCACTTTTCAGCGTTGCATGCAGAAGTGCCTCCTCAAATAGCTCGGCAAAAATTCCCACATCTACATAGACGATATTGTGGTGAAGACGGAGAAGTGCGGTACCCTTCTAGAAGATCTCAAGGAAACATTTGACAATTTGCACCGTTTTCAAATCAAGCTCAACCTTGAGAAATGTGTCTTTGGAGTACCAGCCGGCCAGCTCCTTGGCTTCCCGGTCTCTGAATGCGGCATTGATTGCAACCCTATGAAGATCAAAGCCATCGAGAGGATGGTGATACCCATCCGATTGAGAGACGTCCAGAAGTTCACCGGATGCTTGGCATCCCTCAACCACTTCATTAGTCGGATGGGAGAGAAGGCTCTTCCCCTGTACTAGCTCATGAAGAAAACCACTCACTTTGAGTGGAACGACCAGCCAGACGAGGCCTTTCTCTAGCTGAATAAGATGTTGACCACGCTGCCTGTCCTAGCGGCTCCAACTAACAAAGAGCCCATGCTTCTTTATATTGTCGCAACCAGCAGGGTGGTCAACACAGTCATTGTGGTACAGCGCCCAGAGGACGGCAAGGCACATCAAGTCCAGAGGCCTGTGTACTATTTGAGCGAGGTGCTGTCAGCCTAGTAGAACTATGGCCACTACCAGAAGATGTGCTACGACATGTACTTTGCCGCCAAGAAGCTAAAGCCATACTTTCAAGAGCACCCCATCATGGTTGTTTGCACTGCCCCACTTGCCAAGATCATGGGCAGCCGAGATGCATCAGGCCGGGTGGCCAAGTGGGCCATCGAGCTAGCTCCTGATGTCTACTACACAACCTTCTTCTTGTAGACGTTGTTGGGCCTGCAAGTGCACAGGTTTGTAGGACAGTAGCAAATTTCCCTCAAGTGGATGACCTAAGGTTTATCAATCCATGGGAGGCGTAGGACGAAAATGGTCTCTCTCAAGCAACCCTGCAACCAAATAACAAAGAGTCTCTTGTGTCCCCAACACACCCAATACAATGGTAAATTGTATAGGTGCACTAGTTCGGCGAAGAGATGGTGATACAAGTGCAATATGGATAGTAGATAAAGGTATCTGTAATCTGAAATTATAATAATAGCAAGGTAGCAAGTGATAAAAGTGAGCGTAAACGGTATTGCAATGATAGGAAACAAGGCCTAGGGTTCATACTTTCACTAGTGCAAGTTCTCTCAGCAATAATAACATAGATAGATCATATACCAAGCCCTCAACATCCAACAAAGAGTCACTCCAAAGCCACTAATAACAGAGAACAAACATAGAGATTATGGTAGGGTACGAAACCACCTCAAAGTTATTCTTTCGGATCAATCTATTAAAGAGTTTGTACTAGAATAACACCTTAAGACACAAATCAACCAAGACCCTAATGTCACCTAGATACTCCATTGTCACCTCAAGTATCCATGGGCATGATTATACGATATGCGTCACACAATCTCAAATTCATCCAACCAGCACAAAGTACTTCAAAGAGTGCCCCAAAGTTTCTACCGGAGAGTCAAGAAAACGTGTGCCAACCCCTATGCATAGGTTCATGGGCGAAACCCGCAAGTTGGTCACCAAAACATACATCAAGTGGCACATGATATCCCATTGTCACCACAGATAAACACGGCAAGACATACATCAAGTGTTCTCGAAGTAAAGACTCAATCCATTAAGATAACTTCAAGAGGGAAACTCAATTCATCACGAGAGAGTAGAGGGGGGAGAAACATCATAAGATCCAACTATAATAGCAAAGCTCGCGATACATCAAGATCGTGCCATAGAGAGAACACGAGAGAGAGAGATCAAACACATAGCTACTGGTACATACCCTTTGCCCCGAGGGAAACTACTCCCTCCTCGTCATGGATAGCGCCGGGATGATGAAGATGGCCACCGGTGATGGGTTCCCCCTCCGGCAGGGTGCCGGAACGGGCTCCAGAGAGGTTTTTGGTGGCTACAGAGGCTTGCGGCGGCGAAACTCTCGATCTATCTTGATATTCGATGTTTTTAGGGTACGTAGGCTTATATAGGCAAAAGAAGTCGGTTGGGAGGTGCTCGAGGGGCCCACGAGACAGGGGGCGCACCCGGTAGGGGGGGGGGCACCCTCCTATCTCGTGGCCTCCTCGAGGATCTTCTGACGTGAACTCCATGTCTCCCGGATCATATTCTTCCAAAAAATCACGCTGCCGAAGGTTTCATTCCATTTGGACTCCGTTTGATATTCCTTTTCCTCGAAATACTAAAACAGGCAATAAAACAACAATATGGGTTGGGCCTCCGGTTAATATATTAGTCCCAAAAGTAATATAAAAGTGTATAATAAAGCCCATAATCATTCAAAACAGATAATAATATAGCATGAATGCTTCATAAATTATAGATACGTTGGAGACGTATCAGCATCCCCAAGCTTAATTCCTACTCGTCCTCAAGTAGGTAAATGATAAAAGAAAGAATTTATGAAGTGTGAATGCTAGAAGGTGCACAAGTTTGATCAATGATAATTTCAATCACCTTTTCTAGCATGATAATATGTTATAACAGTAGTTCATCTCATAAAACTTCTCACGATAAAGTAGCAAGCAATTCACATGTCAAAGCATAGACCATAAACTTTCTTGAAAACTAGCAAACTTCATTCTCAGTCATCGAACAATTGCAATTCATCTTATTTTCAGGAATAACAAACTCCACATACTCAACTATCATATAGTCTTCTACAATTGCTAACACTCATGCAATACTAATGGTTATGGAGTTTCAATCGAACACTGAGAAAGATAGGGGCTTATAGTGTTGCCTCCCAACGTATTCACCTTTGGGCGATGTCAACAATAATAGTTCATGCTAACTTACATCCAATTGGATATATATATCAGGATCACCCCAACACAAAGTGCTTGCCAAAGGATAAAATGAAAAAGGGAAAGGTGAAGATCACCTTGACTCTTGCATAAAGTAAAAGACATAAAGTAAAAGATAGGCCCTTCGCAGAGGGAAGCAGAGGTTGTCATGCGCTTTTAGGGTTGGATGCACAAAAACTTAATGCGAATGAACATCACTTTATATTGCACTTGCATATGGACCTTTATTATGCAGTTCGTCTCTTTTATTGCTTCCATAGCAAGATCATATAAAGCTATTTTCTTCACACCAAAATATCATACATATTTAGAGAGCAATTTTTATTGCTTGCACCGATGACAACTTACTTGAAGGATCTTACTCAATCCATAGGTAGGTATGGTGGACTCTCATGGCAAAACTGGGTTTAAGGATATTTGGAAGCACAAGTAGTATCTCTACTTGGTGCAAGGAATTTTTGGCTAGCATGAGGGGGAAAGGCAAGCTCAACATGTTTGAATGATCCATGACAATGTACTTTAACTGAGATGTCAGAAAACATAAACCATTATGTTGTCTTCCTTGTCCAACATCAACTCTTTAGCATGTCATACTTACTGAGTGCTCCCAATTATAAAAGATGTCTAGGATAGTGTATTTATATGTGAAATCTCTCTTCCTTCAATATTCTTTCATGAATTGTTCAAATGACCAATATAATGCTTTCTAACCTTCAATAAATTTACAACCTCTACTTCTTAGATGTGAAGTCATTACTCCCCATGGGATAAGCAAATGAAACATATTTAATTTCGGATTTATGACAATCAACTCATTCAACCATTTACTCATAGGATATAAGTGAAGCACACGAGTAAATGACAAACTACTCCAAAAAGATATAAGTGAAGATCAATGAGTAGCTAAATAATTATGTAACTATGCGAAGACTCTCTATCATTTAAGAATTTCAGATCTTGATACTCTAATCAAACAGAAAGCAAAACAAAATAAAATGACATTGCAAGGATATCACAACTCATGTGAAGAAGCAAAAACTTAGGCTCAACCGATACTAACCGACAGTTGTTGAAGAAGAAAGGTGGGATGCCTACCGGGGCATCCCCAAGCTTATATGCTTGAGACTCCATGAAATATTATCTTGGGGTGCCTTGGGCATCCCCAAGCTTGAACTTTTGTGTCTCCTTAATTCCTATCATATCATGGTTTCTCTATTTATCAAAAGCTTCATCCACAACAAACTCAACAAGAACTCGTGAGATAGGTTAGTATAAACCAATGCAAAATCTTATCATTTTATGCTGTAACAAATCACTAAAATTATTATTCAACATTGCATACTAAATGCCTCTGCATATTTAACACTCCTATCCTCAAATAGAATCATTAAACAAACAAACATATGCAAACAATGCAAACATAACAGCAATCTGCCAAAACAGTATAGTCTGTAAAGAATGCAAGAGTATCAATACTTCCCTAACTCCAAAAATTATGAAATAACATTCCCACTGTAGTAAATTTATCAGAGCTCATTATTCAAAAGGTTTCAACATTATATCATGCTCTGAATTTTCTAGGGAATTTTTGCAACAGCGGTAAACTTTCTGTTTTCAAACAGCAACATGTATACTAGCAAAATAAGCATGGCAAAGGCTATCCTTGACATTTTTATTGAAAATAAAGATGCAAAACATTATCTAAATAACAGCAAGCAAACACTAACAAAAGAACATGACGCTCCAAGCAAAACACATATCATGTGGTGAATAAAAATATAGCTCCAAGTAAAGTTACTGATGAACAAAGACGAAAGAGGGGATGCCATCCGGGGCAACCCCAAGCTTAGGCTCTTGGTTGTCCTTGAATATTACCTTGGGGTGCCTTGGGAATCCCCAAGCTTAGGCTCTTGCCACTCTTTATTCCATAGTCCATCGAATCTTTACCCAAAACTTGAAAACTCCACAACACAAAACTCAACAGAAAACTCGTAAGCTCCGTTAGTATAAGAAACTAAAACCACCACTTAGGTACTGTAATGAACTCATTATAAATTCATATTGGTGTAATATCTACTGTATTCTAACTTCTCTATGGTTTACCACTTAATACTATCCATAGATGCATCAAAATAAGCAAACAACACAATGAAAACAGAATCTGTCAAAAACAGAACAGTCATAGTAATCTGTATCAAACGTATACTTCTAGACCTCCAAAAATCCTACAAAATTAGGAAGTCCTAATAAATTAGTGTGCCAATCCATAGCAGAAAGAATCAGATCATAATCACGTTTATGTGAATTAACAAAACTACTTTACTGGGTGCAAAGAGTTTCTGATTTTCAGCAGGATCAACACAACTATCACCGTAAGCTATCCTAAAGGTCTTACTTGGCACTTTATTGAAACAAAAGCTATAAAACATGATTAATACAGTAGCATAATCATGTGAACACACAAAAACAGTAAGGATAAATGTTGAGATATCTCCCAACAAGCGCTTTTCTTTAATGCCTTTCTAGGTAGGCATGATGATGACAATGATGCTCACATAAAAGATAAGAATTGAAATATAACTGGAGCATCATCAAGCATATGACTAGCACATTTAAGTCTAACCCACTTCCTATGCATAGGTATTTTCTGAGCAAACAACTTAGGGAACAATAATCAACTAGCATAGGAAGGTAAAACAAGCATAGCTTCAAGATTTTCAACACATAGAGAGGAAACTTGACATTATTGCAATTCCTACAAGCATATATTCCTCCCTCATAATAATTTTCAGTAGAATCATGAATGAATTCAACAATATAACCAACACCTAACGCATTATTTCCACGATCTACAAGCATAGAAAATTTACTACTCTCCACGTAAGCAAAATTCTTCTCATCAATAGTAGTGGGAGCAAACTCAACAAAATAATTATCATGTGAGGCATAATCCATTTGAAAACTAAAATCATGATGAAAAGTTTCATGGTTATCATTATTCCTAATAGAATACAAGTCATCACAATAATCATCATAGATAGCAACTTTGTTCTCATAATCAATTGGAACCTCTTCCGAAATAGTGGAACCATCACTAAATAAAGTTGACACTCTTCCAAATCCACTTTCATGTTCATCACAATAAGATTCAACATCCTCCAAAATAGTGGGATCACTACTTCCTAAAGTTGACACTCTTCCAAACCCACTTTCATCAATATAATCATCATAAATAGGAGGCATGCTTTCATCATAATAAATATGCTCATCAAAACTTGGGGGACAAAACATATCATATTCATCAAACATAGCTTCCCCAAGCTTGTGGCTTTGCATATTATTAGCATCATGGATATTCAAGGAATTCATACTAACAACATTGCAATCATGCTCATCATTCAAAGATTTAGTATCAAACATTCTATAGATTTCTTCTTCTAGCACTTGAGCACAATTTTCCTTTCCATCATTTTCACGAAAGATATTAAAAAAATGAAGCGTACGAGACAAACTTAACTCCATTTTTTGTAGTTTTCTTTTGTAATCTAAACTAGTAATAAAACAAGAAACAAAAAGATTCGATTGCAAGATCTAAAGATATACCTTCAAGCACTCACCTCCCCGGCAACGGCGCCAGAAAAGAGCTTAGTTGACGGGGTGTGAGTGAGTGCCGCTTACCTAGCCTCCCCGGTAACGGCGCCAGAAAAGAGCTTGAAGTACTACACAACCTTCTTCTTGTAGACGTTGTTGGGCCTGCAAGTGCACATGTTTGTAGGACAGTAGAAAATTTCCCTCAAGTGGATGACCTAAGGTTTATCAATCCGTGGGAGGCGTAGGATGAAGATGGTCTCTCTCAAGCAACCCTGCGACCAAATAACAAAGAGTCTCTTGTGTCCCCAACACACCCAATACAATGGTAAATTGTATAGGTGCACTAGTTCAGCAAAGAGATGGTGATACAAGTGCAATATGGATAGTAGATAAAGGTATTTGTAATCTGAAATTATAAAAACAGCAAGGTAGCAAGTGATAAAAGTGAGTGTAAACGGTATTGCAATGATAGGGAACAAGGCCTAGGGTTCATACTTTCACTAGTGCAAGTTCTCTCAACAATAATAACATAGATAGATCATATAACAAGCCCTCAACATCCAACAAAGAGTCACTCCAAAGCCACTAATAGCGGAGAACAAACGTAGAGATTATGGTAGGGTACGAAACCACCTCAAAGCTATTCTTTCGGATCAATCTATTAAAGAGTTCGTACTAGAATAACACCTTAAGACACAAATCAACCAAAACCCTAATGTCACCTAGATACTCCATTGTCACCTCAAGTATCCGTGGGCATGATTATACGATATGCGTCACACAATCTCAAATTCATCCAACCAACACAAAGTACTTCAAAGAGTGCCCCAAACTTTCTACCATAGAGTCAAGAAAACGTGTGCCAACCCCTATGCATAGGTTCATGGGCGAAACCCGCAAGTTGGTCACCAAAACATACATCAAGTGGCACGTGATATCCCATTGTCACCACAGATAAACACGACAAGACATACATCAAGTGTTCTCATAGTAAAGACTCAATCCGATAAGATAACTTCAAGAGGGAAACTCAATTCATCACGAGAGAGTAGAGGGGGGAGAAACATCATAAGATCCAACTATTATAGCAAAGCTCGCGATACATCAAGATCGTGCCATAGAGAGAACACAAGAGAGAGAGAGATCAAACACATAGCTACTGGTACATACCCTCAGCCCCAAGGGTGAACTACTCCCTCCTCATCATGGATAGCACCGGGATGATGAAGATGGCCACCGGTGATGGGTTCCCCCTCCGGCAGGGTGCCGGAACGGGCTCCCAAGAGGTTTTTGGTGGCTACAGAGCTTGCAGCGGCGGAACTCCCGATCTATCTTTATATTCGATGTTTTTAGGGTACGTAGGCTTATATAGGCGAAAGAAGTCGGTCGGGAGGTGCTTGAGGGGCCCATGAGACAGGGGGCACGCCCAGTAGGGGGCGCACCCTCCTATCTTGTGCCCTCGTCGAGGATCTTCTGACGTGAACTCCAAGTCTCCCGGATCATATTCTTCCAAAAAAATCACGCTGCCGAAGGTTTCATTCCATTTGGACTCCGTTTGATATTCCTTTTCCTCGAAATACTGAAACAGGCAATAAAACAGCAATATGGGCTGGGCCTCCGGTTAATAGGTTAGTCCCAAAAGTAATATAAAAGTGTATAATAAAGCCCATAATCATTCAAAATAGATAATAAAATAGCATGAATGCTTCATAAATTATAGATACGTTGGAGACGTATCAGCTCCATACACCATCTTTTACAAGCGTCGCACCGCCATCAAGTCCCAAGCACTGGTCGACTTCCTCGTCGACTGGGCCGAGACCCAGTACCTACCGCCAGCCTCGGACTCCACCCATTGGCGGATGCACTTTGATGGCTCTAAGATGTGCATCGGTCTGGGAGCTGGCATCGTCCTTACCTCTCGGAAAGGCGACAAGCTCAGATACACATTGCAAATCCACTTTGCCGCTTCCAATAATGTGGCCGAGTACAAGGCGCTCGTACACGGGCTCCGGATGGCCAAAGAACTCGGGATCCGCCGGACCCTGTGCTACGGCGACTCGGACCTGGTGGTCCACCAGTCGTCTGGCAACTGGGACGCCAAGGATGCAAACATGGCAAGATACCGCTTCCTCGTCCAGCAACTCAGTGGATATTTCAAGGGGTGTGAGTTCCTTCATGTGCCACGGGCTGACAACGAGCAAGAAGATGCCCTGGCACGAATCGGCTCCACCTAGCAAGCCATACCAACCAGCGTCTCCCTTTAGCGCCTCCTCAAGCCGTCTATCAAGCCTTCGTCAGAATGAGATTCTATCTTCGTGCCGGCTGCCCCAGGAACAGTCGGATCCGACTTGGGGACCTTAGTAGTTGGCTCGGGGACTTCGGCAGGCGGCTCGGGGAGTACTGCAGCCGCACCCGGCCCGGGGACTGCAGCAGTCGGCCTAGGGACTCCAACAACACAACATGCGTGTTAATACCCCGACTCAATGCCACATCGATCTAGCATGTAACACCTCATATCACTTTGCGGCCTCACGCACGGTATTCCCACGGGTGTTGCCTTACCTTTGCCCGGGACCGTTTGCACCTTTTGGCACACGTATATGATAGTGTCGCTAGCATCCATATGGTAAGGAGCCCGGGCTGACATGGCTAGTCGTAAACCCAAAGTGGCACAAACTTACAGGGACAGGCATCCATGACCCAGCATCGAACGTGTCGGTCATCAACGAGTGAATCCGGGCTATAGCACTGGGCTAGCAGGACTCCGGTAAACCGGGCTGTAGCGGGCTAACAGGACTCCGGTATCCATCGCGTGACATTTCCCCGAAGGGACAGACATAGGAACGAAGAAGGACACATGCCGGCCAGCCTAAGTGTTCCGGAGCAGTAGCAAGATACCAAGGCTCAGTGGAAACACTAGGAGACATTTCCCGGTAAGAGAGGCTACTAAGGATAAACAACTAGATAGTCAGATCCCACACATACGAAGCATTTCAATCATACACACAATATGCTCGATATGTGCAAATACAACAAGGCATCACAACATGACTCTACGACACAAGTACTTTATTTAAAGGCTCAGAGAGCCATACATATCATATACACAAGTACGGGTCACACGACCCAGCATTCAAGTCATACAGACATACAAGCCAACAACGGAAGTAACTTGTCTGAGTACAGACAACTAGTAAAATAAAAGAGGCTTGGGGAAGCCTGACTATACTACATGGTCCTTCACAAGCTCAGGATCACCACCTGGGCCTCAGTCTACTCATCGATGTCAACGTCTACGAAGAACCCATCAGAAGGGGTTGCAGCGTCTTCTAAAAAATGTAAATTAAAGCAACATGAGTACAAAGGTACTCAGCAAGACTTACATCAGATCCTACATACATGCACATTACCAAGAAGGGTTGGTGGGGTTATTGTAGCAAGCCAGCTTTGACTCTTGGCTAAGCTATCCTACGAGACACCAACTTGAAATGGTTTTGCGCACACGAGTCCACTACACACCAACTCAATACACCACCGAGGATCCACCTCCGTCATCCTATGGAAGAGCCATCCTCGGCACTCACGCTTATCTTGAGATTTTTAGTAGTATCCATTTACTTGTCTATGAACTGTATAGGCAACCAAGTAGTCCTTTACCGCGGACGCGGCTATTCGAATAGATAATATTAACCCTGTAGGGGTGTACTTCTTCATACATGTTTCCACCACTTAGCGTCTGCACACGACATGTGCTCGGCAGACTTCAAGCGAAAGCCGACATGGGTGTAGACCACGACCTACCTAAACACCTAAGTCTCTAGTCCAGGTTTATCGCCTATTCAGGTTCCATCCGCAGGGAGTCCGGCCGAGGTTTCCACATACGGCCCCGAACGATGTGTACAGGGTTCCGAGACACCTAACGGGTGCCCGGCATACCCGGCCACGTACCTACCGCATCACAGCCCACCCCGCGGGTCAGCGCTGCCCACGGCCTCCAGTAAGCTACAAACACCAGAAACTACTTGCAACTCCTGGACAGAGGACTAGGGTGAATAAGAAGTCGAGCGGGGTCATATTTCAGGGCCTAATGCATGGTAGTAGCTGAATCTTAAATCACACATGCAGATCTCAGTGCTTAAGGTCGGCTTCAATGAAACAACCCACCATGTACTCCTACATGGCCTCTCATCGATACCTTTACCAAATCGTGTTCAACACATCACTCTCATTACCGGCATGATCATTTCACTCTAGCCCATCACCCAGTTGAACCAGACCTGACACGACTCTAAGCATAGCAGGCATAGCAAGGTAGGAACAACACATACATATGGCTCAATCAACTCCTACACATGCTAGTGGGTTTCATCTAGTTATTGTGGCAATGACAGGTCATGCAGAGGAAATGGGTTCAACTACCATAGCACACAGCAGTTTGCAACGCGTTGTCTTAATGCAGTAAAAGAGAGCAGAAGCGAGAACATGGGATTGTATCGATATGATCAAATGGTTGGTTGCTTGCCTGATGGGTCGATGCACTGATATTGTTCTTCGTTAGGGTTATCGTGGTACTCCTCGGAGGCAGAACCTGCCGCAAAGAGCACCGATACACAAACATCACCAAACAATATGCAACAATATGATGCATGCATGAGACATGACAAAATGAGTGTATTGGGCTAATGCAACTAAGACCAGATGGGTTTGAACCATTTTGAATCAAAGATTCAAGTTTCAAACTCATAAATGGCCCTTTTAAGTGCTTTATCTTATTCTGCACTAAATATCAGGTTAGCTTGCTTAAACATGCATGAAACCAGTACAGATGGATAGATTGGATTTTTCTGATCATTTTTCATATATAAAACTTTGCATTTGGAGCTACAGATTAACTTCTATGATTTTTTAAAGTTGTGGTATTTACTGGAATTTCCTGTATAAAAATATTTCCAGTAAATAAATTACTGCATCAGCATTACGTCAGGATGACATCAGCGGTCAACGGAACAGTCCAGGTCAACCCTGACTAGTGGGTCCCGTGTGTCAGTGTAATTAGTTTAACTAAATATTAATTAAAACTAATCCTGATTAGTTAACAGGGCTGGGCCCCACCTGTCATTGACCCAGGGGGGTCAAACTGGGCCCACCCATGGTCAAACGAGGGGTCAGCGGGGTCAACTCGCCGGCGTTTAGCTGCCGGCGAGGCCGAACGCGCCGGCGAGAGTGGTTTTGTGCATTCCGGTGACCAAAAGAGCCGCGGAGGGCATTTACGTGTAGCTGGGAGCAAGCCGCAGCTCTTGGTGGTGTTGGTTGAGCTCGGGGTGGCCGGAAACGGCGCCGGCGACGACCTTGGCGGTTGCCGGAGTTCGGGTGATGGTGAACCCGAGGCTACAGAGCACGGCGAGGCTCGTGGTGAGGTGCTACGGGTTCCTACGAGTGCGGTGAGTGCGTTGGACATGGTGGTGTGGCCAGTGGGTGGCCGGAGTCACGTCGGCGACGAGCTCCGCGGCGGCACGTGCGGGTAAGCTACGTGCAGTCGCTATGGGGCTCGGAAGCGAGAAAGGAAAGGGGAGAGGTAGCTGGGCTCACGGCGATCTCGAGGAACCAGACGGCGCGGTCGGGGACGACCTGGTGCGGTGGTGACGGCGAAGGGGATCTCCGGCGATGGCAGAGTCGGGCGAGGTCGGTGTAGAGGCCTCGGGGCAAGCTAGCGCTCGGGGCTCGGCTAGCTCGAAGAAGAGGAGGGCGGCGGAGCTCCTGGACACGACGGCACAGCGCAAGGACGACGGAGAGCGCCACTACGGCGACGGTGCGGCTGCGGTGGCGTCGGCCATGGCGTGGGAGAGCGAGGGAGAGAGGCAGGGGGGAAATGGAAGTGTCCAAGGGGTTCGGGGCGCGACGTGGAGCTCATACTGGTCAGCAGAGAGGCGAGGGGAGGAAGCAGGGCGGCGGGCAGCTGCGTGGCGCGTGCTGGTGCCACCGTCGAGCACCTGCCTGCCTGCCCGGCGAAGGCAAGCAGCTCGCTGGAGCGGCTGCTGGGCTGGGCCGGCTAGTTGGGCTGGCTAGTTGGGCTGCCAGGTTAGTTCCCTCTCTCTCTCTTTATTTATATTTTTTTATTTATTCTGTAACTTTGTGGACTTACTAAAAATACCTAAACAACTCCAAAATTCACCAAACTGCTCATGGCCATTAACTGGAATATATCCAGCATGGAACATTTTAGTTTGGGATTATTTGAGCATTTAAAACAATTTATATAATTTAAATGCCCAAACTCAAATACTTATGATTTAATTCAAAGACCTTAGGATGACCTAGAAAATTGTGCACCACTTTTGGCAGAGGTTCTGAACCAAGGCAAAAATGATGGACATTTTAGAAGGGCATTTCAGGTTCATTGAAAATATTTTTAGTAAACCCTAGTTGGTTTTAGAGGGGGCTGGGGGTTCTGTCATCCCCATTTCAAGTTTCTGTTGAGAAAAATAGACATGATGCAACACTCTAATGCATGAACTAGCTAGGGTGTGACAACTCACCCCCACTCAAAAGAATCTCGTCCCGAGATTTAGGTTCCTCTGGAAAGAAGGCGGGGTACTCAAGTCGAAGACGATCCTCCCTTTCCCAAGTTGCTTCCTTCTCAGAATGGTGCGACCATTGAACCTTGAGAAACTTGATATTATGGCGTCGAGTGGTACGCTCGGCTTGATCGAGGATACGAACGAGGTACTCTCGATACGTGAGGTTATCTTGAAGATCAAGCGTTTTGTGGTCCACTCCACGGATAGGATCCGAGAAGGAACGCCTGAGTTGAGAAACGTGGAAGACATCATGGACTCTGGAGAGATGCGGAGGTAGTTCCAATTGGTAGGCAACTTCTCCTCGTTTAACGAGAATGCGAAAGGGTCCAGTGTAGCGAGGAGCCAATTTGCCTTTGATACCGAAACGACGGGTTCCCTTCAGAGGAGTAACCCGAAGGTAAGCCTTCTCGTCAACCTCAAAAGTCATAGCCTTATGTTTTCGGTCATATTGACTCTTTTGACGAGATTGGGCTGTTTTCAACTTTTCACGAACAATGCGAACTTGCTCTTCTGCTTCCTGGATCATATCCGGGCCAAAGAATTGTCTTTCCCCGGTTTCTGACTAGTTAAGGGGTGTTCGACACCTTCGTCCATAGAGAACTTCAAAAGAGGCTTTACCCAAGCTAGATTGATAGCTGTTGTTATAAGCAAATTCAGCAAATGGAAGGCATTTCTCCCAATCCATTCCGAATGAGATAACAGAAGCTCAAAGCATGTCTTCTAGAATCTGGTTGACACGTTCTACTTGACCACTTGATTGAGGGTGAAAAGCAGTGCTAAAGGAAAGGCGGGTTCCCATAGCATTTTGGAAACTTTCCCAAAATCGAGAGGTGAAGAGACTTCCTCGATCTGAGTTAATTTCCAGTGGAACACCATGGAGGGATACTATTCGGGAGATATACAAGTCTGCTAGCTGACTAGTGGTTATACTCTCGCGAATAGGCAAGAAATGGGCCACTTTGGAAAGACGATCGACAACGACGAAGATAGCGTTATTCCCTCTCTTGGTCCTGGGAAAACCGGTGATGAAATCAATACCAATTTTATCCCATTTCCATTCAGGAATAGCTAAAGGTTGAAGGGTGCCAGCAGGCCGTTGGTGCTCCGCTTTAACACGACGACAGATGTCGCAATTAGTAACAAATTGAGCAATGTCTCTCTTCATCGTAGTCCACTAGAACCTCTGGGTAGGTCCTGATACATCTTGGTACTACCGGGATGAATGGTGAGAGGAGATTCATGAGCCTCCTTAAGGATCAACTGCCGTAGATGCTGGTTCTTGGGAACCACTAAACGGTTCTCAAAGTACACAACACCATGATCATTTGTGGAGAAACATCTAGCACCTCCGCTAGCAATGTTCTCCTTGATCCTATATATCCCTTTATCTCGCTTTTGGGTAGCGATGATTTGATCCGTAAGAGTAGGTTTTGCCACCAAGGTGGAAAGAAATCCTTGAGGAACGATGTGAAGATTAAGCTTCCGAAATTCCTCATGGAGAAGCGGTTGACTTTGTTGTAACATCAGATTGTTACAATAAGATTTACGACTTAGTGCATCAGCCATGACATTGGCTTTTCCTGGGGTGTAAGTTATCCTTAAGTCAAAATCTGTGATCAACTCGACCCAACGTCTTTGCCTGAGATTCAAATCCAGTTGGGTGAATATGTACTTCAGGCTTTGGTGATCAGTGAAGATTTCGCAACGATTACCGAGGAGGTAATGTCGCCAGGTTTTGAGTGCATGGACTACAGCTGCAAGCTCTAGATCATGAGTAGGATAATTCTCCTCATGTGGGTGCAATTGCCGTGAAGAATAAGCAATTATGTGACGATCTTGCATAAGAATGCAACCTAGTCCTTGTCGTGAGGCGTCGCAATAGATAACAAAGTCCTTAGAGAAATCTGGTGGTACCAGTACGGGAGCAGATGTCAGGCGTCTTTTCAGTTCCTGAAAGCTGTGCTCACATTGTGGAGTCCACTCGAACTTTTTATCTTTCTTGAGGAGTTCAGTTAGAGGTTTATCAACCTTGGAGAAGTTCTCGACAAAGCGGCGACAATAGCTCGCTAAGCCAAGGAAACTCCGAACTTGCTTGACCGATTCAGGTGGAGTCCAATTAAGGACGGCTTGAACTCGCTCGGGATTGATAGCAATACCCTTACCAGAAATTACATGTCCTAGATAGGTCACTTCTGGCAACCAAAATTCGCATTTAGAGAACTTGGCATAAAGGCGATGCTCTCGAAGTTTCATCAACACTAGCCTTAGATGCTCGGCATGTTCTTCCTCGTTCTTGGAGTAGATGAGTATATCATCGAGGTAAACCACAACAAATTTATCCAAATACTCCATGAAGATTGAGTTCATTAAGCGAGAGAAAGTGGCTGGAGCGTTGGTTAAACCGAAAGACATGACGGTGTACTCGTATTGGCCATAACGAGTAACAAAGGCCGTTTTAGGAATGTCCCCATTCCTGATTTTGATTTGATGGTAGCCCAACCTCAAATCCATTTTGGAGAAGACTGATGATCCAGCGAGCTGATCATACAGATCATTGATCCTGGGGAGCGGATACTTGTTCTTGATTGTGACCAGGTTGATTGGTCGATAATCTACAACCATCCGATCTGTACCATCCTTCTTCTTGATGAAGAGAACGGGACAAGCCCATGGAGACGAACTAGGACGGATGAAACCCTTTTTCAAGGACTCATCGAGTTGTTTCTTAAGCTCGGCTAGTTCTAGTGGTGCCATTTTATAGGGTCTTCTAGAAATTGGGACAGTTCCTGGAATGAGATCTATTACGAACTTGACATCTCTGTTAGGTGGAACACTTGGCAATTCTTCTGGAAAGACATCCGGAAAGTCACGGACTACCGGAACGTCTTCGAGGTCTGGCAAAGGACTGGCGTTAAGAGAATATAGCTGTCGCTTGGCTACTCGGGTCAAGACATTGACTATCTTTCCCGAAGGATGGGTGAGTTGAACGGTCCTAGAGAAACAATCAATCTTGGCATGATGGGCTGACATCCAGTCCATACCCAAGATGATATTAATATCCAAAGATTTGAGAGCTATCAAAGATGCGAGAAAAACAAGTCTGTCGACTTGAATTTCATTTCCATGGCTTACTCTAGAGGTTTGCCATCTAGAACCAGGAGTAGAAATTTCCATAGTGGACGGCATGTCGCAGAATGCGGTGTTATGCAAACGAGCATAATTTTCGGATATGAATGAATGAGATGCTCCAGTATCGAAAAGAACAGATGCCGGGTGGCAATTAACAAGGAGCGTACCGAGAACGACGTTTGGATCCTCTTGAGCTTCTTCAGCAGAGATACAGTTGACATGGCCACGTGCAGCGGTGGCCGGCTTGGCGTAGAACACTTTCCCTGTCGGCTTGCCACAGCCAACAGCTTTTCCAGACTGGTTGGGGTTGGTCTGGGGACACTCGCGCAGGTAGTGGCCCGATTCCCCACACTTGAAGCATGTAACGGAGCTGGTGCGTGGAGGAGCATTGTTGGTTGGACCACCATAGGGCTTGGCTGGTGCCTACTGTTGAGCTGGGCGAGGCGCCTGATAGGATGGCCTCGGCGTGAACCTGGGTGGCAGGGCGGTGTTAGGCACCCACACCCGGCGCTTCTGAGGACCAGCACCGGATGAGGAACCCAAGTCACGCCCATGCTTGCGTGTTGCTTCATAATCAGTCTGACCAGACTCAGCACTGATGGCTTTGTTTACAAGCTTCTGGAAAGATGTGCACTCATGCAGACGGAGGTCACGGCGAAGCTCAGGGCTAAGTCCCTTGCGGAACCTTGCTTGCTTCTTGGCATCAGTGGAAACTTCCTCAGTTGCATACCGTGCTAGGTTACCGAACTCCCTGCTGTATGCATCCACAGAGAGTCGACCTTGAGTGAAACTGCAAAACTCCTCACGTTTACGGTCCATAAGACCCCCCGGAATGTGGTGTTCACGGAAAGCCTCGCTGAATTCAGCCCAAGTAGTGACCTGGCCCACTGGGCGCATGGCTCCATAGTTCTCCCACCAGAGACTGGCGGGGCCTTCAAGATGATATGCAGCAAATGTGACCTTGTCAGCCTCAGCTACGAGTGCAGAGTGTAGCTTGTGAGTAATACTGCGAAGCCAGTCATCAGCGTCGAGGGGCTCGAGGGAGTGGTGGAAAGTGGGTGGATGTAACTTGATGAAGTCACTGAGTGACACCAAGTTATTCCTCTGATGATGTGCTGTGTTTTGCTCGATGCGCTCCAACAAATGGTTGGTCTCCCGCTTGTTTCTCTCAGCCTCCAGCATAACCTCGGCCAGAGAAGGAGGGTGAGGCAGGTTTGTTTCCCCAACTCTGCTGCCTTCGGCCTGCTCTGGGAGAGCAGGGTTGTTGCGGGTGTTGACCATCATCTCATCGGAGGCATTCCAAGCTCCTATACATTATTTTTCTACACTTCCGGAAGGTGGTACAAGCTAAGTCATATCCCACGAGTCACGTAGGGCGGTGGACGATACAACTAATACGATACTAGTGATACTACTACTAACTCAGACAGCTCCGTAGTAGTCTTCATAGAAGTCACCTCCATAGCCTGGAAGCTCAACGTGATCATCCGGAAACAGACAGTCCCGTGGAACTTGTGGACCATAGGGGCTAGGATGAGGTTTTGGACCAACAAATGGTGGCCTGCGGGGACCACGGGGTGGGGTGATGCCTCCTACATCACGCCAATCCATCATGTCTGGCAGAGCAGATCTCACAGGATAGAGCTCTCGCATATCCATATATCCAGCTTGCACAGCCGGTGCAAACCGAGTCAAAGTGGCCCAATGATCAGCACGGGTATTGAAAAGCTCCAGTCTCAAGGCCCGATTTTCACGATCCTTGTCTTCAAGCAACTGTGCAGTGGTGCGGGTCAGTGAGTCCTCCTGAGTGGAGTCAGCATAGATAGCCTGGAGATACCCCTGTGCTCCCGGGAGTGAAGCTGGCATATATCGGAAGTCGGATTTCCGGAACAAGCCAGTCCTGACTCGCATGATGGTCATCATAGAGTAGGCAGCATCCTGCACAGCCATCTCAATAGTAACCCCGAGTCCATAGGAGCAGTGGAGGGGCTCGGTAGATCCAGGATAAGATGGAAATATCCTGACAGTGCAAAAATATTGACTTTGATTAAAGTCTCAGAATTGCTCTTCGACCGTGTACTCAGGATACCAACGGTATCCAGCCTCAGTCATTACCCTGACCAACATGGCAGTATGGTTGGGTACATCTAGGCATCAAGTCAAATGAACCACTTGATTCTGAGGACGGGAAGCCATCTGGAACATGATAAACACAAGACATTAGAATTTCTAGCAGAAATTGGACAGCATAACGAATGTAAATGCTCAAAAAGGATTTTGAGGCATTTTGCAAAGAATTGCATAGACACTCAACAACATCATGTCAAGGTTCTGGGTCCATCTTAGCAACATAATGGGGTAGTAGAACTGAACTAAGCTTGTATCCATCAAACCTATAAGGTACTACTGATTAGTAACACGTGAACCTGATAGAGAGAAGAGATCCTAATTCCTTAACCCCCGGTGGAAGAATAGACTGACTCAGATCAGAATGCCATGAGGTAAAGGAGTAAAAAGAGCCTTACGTTCCATCCCACAATCAATTCCCCTACATATAACTAAAGCATTTCTAGACTCAACATCGACCAGTTTGGCTTGGAGAACCTACAGGCAGTCCGGCTCTGATGCCAACGCTGTCAGGACCCCGACTCGATGCCACATCGATCTAGCATGTAACACCTCATATCACTTTGCGGCCTCATGCACGGTATTCCCACGGGTGTCGCCTTACCTTTGCCCGGGACCGTTTGCGCCTTTTGGCACATGTATATGATAGTGTCGCTAGCATCCATATGGTAAGGAGCCCGGGCTGACATGGCTAGTCGTAAACCCAAAGTGGCACAAACTAACAGGGACAGGCATCCATGACCCAGCATTGAACATGTCGGTCATCAACGAGTGAATCTGGGCTGTAGCACTGGGCTAGCAGGACTCCGGTAAACCGGGCTGTAGCGGGCTAACAGGACTCCGGTATCCATCGCGTGACATTTCCCCGAAGGGACAGACACAGGAACGAAGAAGGACACATGCCGGCCAACCTAAGTGTTCCGGAGCAGTAGCAAGCTACCAAGGCTCAGTGGAAACACTAGGAGACATTTCCCGGTAAGAGAGGCTACTAAGGATAAACAACTAGATAGTCAGATCCCACACATACCAAGCATTTCAATCATACACACAATATGCTCGATATGTGCAAATACAACAAGGCATCACAACATGACTCTACGACACAAGTACTTTATTTAAAGGCTCAGAGAGCCATACATATCATATACACAAGTATGGGTCACACGACCCAGCATTCAAGTCATACAGACATCCAAGCCAACAGCGGAAGTAACTTGTCTGAGTACAGACAACTAGTAAAATAAAAGAGGCTTGGGGAAGCCTGGCTATACTACATGGTCCTTCACAAGCTCAGGATCACCACCTGGGCCTCAGTCTACTCATCGATGTCAACGTCTATGAAGAACCCATCAGAAGGGGTTGCAGCGTCTTCTGAAAAATGTAAATTAAAGCAACATGAGTACAAAGGTACTCAGCAAGACTTACATCAGATCCTACATACATGCACATTACCAAGAAGGGTTGGTGTGGTTATTACAGCAAGCCATCTTTGACTCTTGGCTAAGCTATCCTACGAGACACCAACTTGAAATGGTTTTGCGCACACGAGTCCACTACACACCAACTCAATACACCACCGAGGATCCACCTCCGTCATCCTACGGAAGAGCCATCCTCGGCACTCACGCTTATCTTGAGATTTTTAGTAGTATCCATTTACTTGTCTATGAACTGTATAGGCAACCAAGTAGTCCTTTACCGTGAACGCGGCTATTCGAATAGATAATGTTAACCCTACAGGGGTGTACTTCATCATACATGTTTCCACCACTTAGCGTCTGCACACGACATGTGCTCGGCAGACTTCAAGTGAAAGCCAACGTGGGTGTAGACCACGACCTACCTAAACACCTAAGTCTCTAGTCCAGGTTTATCGCCTATTCAGGTTCCATCCGCAGGGAGTCCGGCCGAGGTTTCCACATACGGCCTCGAACGATGTGTACAGGGTTCCGAGACACCTAACTGGTGCCCGGCATACCCGGCCACGTACCTATCGCATCACAGCCCACCCCGCGGGTCAGCGCTGCCCACGGCCTCCAGTAAGCTACAAACACCAGAAACTACTTGCAACTCCTGGACAGAGGACTAGGGTGAATAAGAAGTCGAGCGGGGTCATATTTCAGGGCCCAATGCATGGTAGTAGCTGAATCTTAAATCACACATGCAGATCTCAGTGCTTAAGGTCGGCTTCAATGAAACAACCCACCATGTACTCCTACATGGCCTCTCATCGATACCTTTACCAAATCGTGTTCAACACATCACTCTCATTACCGGCACGATCATTTCACTCTAGCCCATCACCCAGTTGAACCAGACCTGACACGACTCTAAGCATAGCAGGCATACCAAGGTAGGAACAACACATACATATGGCTCAATCAACTCCTACACATGCTATTGGGTTTCATCTAGTTACTGTGGCAATGACAGGTCATGCAGAGGAAATGGGTTCAACTACCGTAGCACACAGCAGTTTGAAACGCGTTGTCTTAATGCAGTAAAAGAGAGCAGAAGCGAGAACATGGGATTGTATCGATATGATCAAATGGTTGGTTGCTTGCCTGATGGGTCGATGCACTGATATTGTTCTTCGTTAGGGTAATCGTGGTACTCCTTGGAGGTAGAACCTGCCGCAAAGAGCACCGATACACAAACATCACCAAACAATATGCAACAATATGATGCATGCATGAGACATGGCAAAATGAGTGTATTGGGCTAATGCAACTAAGACCAGATGGGTTTGAACCATATTGAATCAAAGATTCAAGTTTCAAACTCATAGATGGCCCTTTTAAGTGCTTTATCTTGTTCTGCACTAAACATCAGGTTAGCTTGCTTAAACATGCATGAAACTAGTACAGAAGATTGGGTTTTTCTGATCATTTTTCATATATAAAACTTTGCATTTGGAGCTACAGATTAATTTCTATGATTTTTTAAAATTGTGGTATTTACTGGAATTTCCTATATAAAAATAATTCCAGTAAATAAATTACTGCGTCAGCATTACGTCAGGATGACGTCAGCGGTCAACGGAACAGTCCAGGTCAACCCTGACTAGTGGGCCCCGTGTGTCAGTGTAATTAGTTTAACTAAATATTAATTAAAACTAATCCTGATTAGTTAACAGGGCTGGGCCCCACCTGTCATTGACCCAGGGGGGTCAAACTGGGCCCACCCGTGGTCAAACGAGGGGTCAACAGGGTCAACTCGTCGGTGTTTAGCCGCCGGCGAGGCCGAACGCGGCGGCGAGAGTGGTTTTGTGCATTCCGGTGACCAAAAGAGCCGCAGAGGGCATTTACGTGTAGCTGGGAGCAAGCCGCAGCTCTTGGTGGTGTTGGTTGAGCTCGGGGTGGCCGAAAACGGCGCCGGCGACGACCTTGGCGGTCGCCGGAGTTCGGGTGATGATGAACCCGAGGCTACGGAGCACGGCGAGGCTCGTGGTGAGGTGCTACGGGTTCCTACGAGTGCGGTGAGTGCGTTGGACATGGTGGTGTGGCCAGTGGGTGGCCGGAGTCACGTCGGCGACGAGCTTCGCAGCGGCGCGTGCGGGTAAGCTACATGCAGTCGCTACGGGGCTCGGAAGCGAGAAAGGAAAGGGGGGAGAGGTAGCTGGGCTCACGGCGATCTCGAGGAACCAGACGGCGCGGTCGGGGACGAGCTGGTGCGGTGGTGACAGCAAAGGGGATCTCCGGCGATGGCGGAGTCGGGCAAGGTCGTTGCAGAGGCCTCGGGGCAAGCAAGCGCTCAGGGCTCGGCTAGCTCGAAGAAGAGGAGGGCGGCGGAGCTCCTGGACACGACGGCACGGCACAAGGACGACGGAGAGCGCGACTACGGCGACGGTGCGGCTGTGGTGGCGTCAGCCATGGCGTGGGAGAGCGAGGGAGAGAGGCAGGGGGGAAATGGAAGTGTCCACGGGGTTCGGGGCGCGACGTGGAGCTCATACCGGTTAGTAGAGAGGCGAGGGGAGGAAGCAGGGCGGCGGGCAGCTGCGTGGCGCGTGCTGGTGCCGCCGTCGAGCACCTGCCTGCTTGCCTGGCGAAGGCAAGCAGCTCGCTGGAGCGGCTGCTGGGCTGGGCCGGCTAGGTGGGCTGGCTAGTTGGGCTGCCAGGTTAGTTCCCTCTCTCTCTCTTTATTTATCTTTTTTTTATTTATTCTGTAACTTTGTGGACTTACTAAAAATACCTAAACAACTCCAAAATTCACCAAACTGCTCATGGCCATTAACTGGAATATATCCAGCATGGAACATTTTAGTTTGGGATTATTTAAGCATTTAAAACAATTTATATAATTTAAACGCCCAAACTCAAATACTTATGATTTAATTCAAAGACCTTAGGATGACCTAGAAAATTGTGCACCACTTTTGGCAGAGGTTCTGAACCAAGGCAAAAATGATGGACATTTTAGAAGGGCATTTCAGGTTCATTGAAAATATTTTTAGTAAACCCTAGTTGGTTTCAGTGGGGGCTGGGGGTTCTGTCCTCCCCATTTCAAGTTTCTGCTGAGAAAAATAGACATGATGCAACACTCTAATGCATGAACTAGCTAGGGTGTGACAATGCGGTGGCCGACTCCAACCCGCCACCTCCCAACCCAACCGCCCTAGTCGCAATGGTCGTACTGACAGTAGATGAAGTCACAGCTCCATCATGGGCGCAACCCATTCTCAACTTTCTGGTGAACAGAGAACTACCAGCTGATGAGATCTCGGCCCGGAAAGTGCGACGCCGGGCAGGAGCCTACATGATAGTAAACAGAGAGCTTGTCAGGCACATCATCACTGGAGTCTTCCAGCGATGGGTAGAACTAGATAAAGGCAAGGGAATCCTCGAAGATATCCACCAAGGTGAATGCGGCCACCACTTGGCCTCAAGATCACTTGTTGCCAAGGCTTTCTGCCATGGTTTCTTCTGGCTGACTGCTTTAGAAGACGCCAAGGACTTGGTCAAGCATTGCAAGGGGTGCCAGAAATTCAGCTCCAAGCAACACCTGCCGGCTTCTGCACTCAAGACCATCCCCCTCACTTGGCCCTTTGCCGTCTGGGGGCTGGACATGGTGGGCCATTTCAAGACAGCATGCGGTGGCATGACTCATCTGCTTGTTGCCGTCGACAAATTCACCAAGTGGATCGAAGCAAAGCCAATCAAGAAGTTGAATGGGCCGACTGCCATGACCCTCATTGCAGATATCACCATCTGGTACGGCATACCACACAACATCATCATCGACAATGACACAAATTTTGCAGGAGCATTGGCCCATTTGTGCGCGACGTAGGGCATCCGACTGGACTTAGAGTCTGTTGCCCATCTGCAGTCAAATGGCCAAGTCAAGCGAGCAAACGACCTCATCCTTTCCGTCATCAAGCCCCGACTGGTCGAGCCACTGGAGAGCTCGGTCGGCTACTGGATCGATGAGCTGCCGACCATCCTCTGGAGCATGCGCACCACTCCGAACAAGTCAACCGGCTTCACTCCTTTCTTCCTTGTTTATGGGACCGAGGCTGTCATCCCAACTCACATCGAGTTCGACTCACCTCGCGTCACAATGTACAAGGAGGCGGAGGCGAAGGAAGCACGAGAAGACGGTGTCGATCTGCTGGAAGAGGGCCGGCTATTGGCACTAAGCCGGTCCGCCATCTACCAGCAGAGCCTGCGCCGCTACCATAGTCGGGAGATCAAGCCAAGATCCTTCCAAGAGGGAGACCTTGTGCTCCGGCTGATCCAGCGAACAGCCGGCCAGCACAAGCTCTCGGCCCCTTGGGAAGGCCCCTTCATCATCAGAAAATCCTGAGGCAATGACTCCTACCACCTGATCGACGCACAGAAGCCTAGGGCACGCAAGAGGGACGACTCCGACAAGGAATCAGAGCGCCCATAGAATGCAAAACCTCCTTTGAAGATTTTACAGTTGATGCAGTATGTACCACGCTATCTTTTGTATTAAGCACAAGACATCGGGTCTCCCGAGGAGCACTCGGGCACTACCCTTTTATCTATATGATAAGTTTTATGCCTATGAATGTGTTATTTCATTCTTCTGCCTGGCACCGGGTTCGACCAGTCGGCTCGAGGGCTTGCCGCCTTGTATTATGTCAATGCTACCTGCAGTTGGACAAGTAATGTGCTGGCGTCTAAGCCCTCTCTTGCCACAAGCCGCAGCTCACAGAGCGACTGTCCGGCTGGCAAGAGTCAAAGGCAGGAAACGATGCTCACATGAAAAATGGCTAAGGAGAAAAATCATTTACATAAGATAGGCCGGCTTCCCGCCTCGCCGACCGGCTGCTAAGCAGCGGGCTGGCCGGTTTCTTACTTACCTTCCTACGTCCTAACCGGCTGAAGTACTTGTCCTCCCAAACGGCTAAGTACTTGACCCAGCCACGGTCTGCAGAGCGGCCGCCTGGCTAGCAAGGCGGCAGTTAAGGGAGGGTGGCAAAGGAAAAAGCCAAAAGAACAGAAAACAAGAAAAGTTGGAAATCGGTGCAAGCACAGCACGTGCGAGATAATATTTACACAGCAAGGCTTTCAAGCCGGAATTCAACAAGTTTGATTACACCCCCAGTGGGTGGAACTGCGCGAATTTAACGATATTGTTCAAAAGACTGCAAAGCATGAAAAGTTAAGATAAAAGTTGGCCACCTAGGCCAAGGGAGCAGCAGGTGGGTCCGGCAGGCTGGTGGAGTCGGCGGCGCCGGCTGGCGAGTCTCGGTTTGGTCATCTCCAGCAGCAGTCGACGCGCTCGCACATGGCTCGTTGCTCGAGGCACGGTTGAGTTGAGGCTAGCCGTCCGCTCCGCCCTCCGGCGCGGCATCTTCACCATCCTTGCTCTCCTCGTCCTCGCCTTCATCACTAGAGGCAATCTCCTCTGCCGAGTCCTTGCCATCATCTGGGTTCAGCCCGAACAAGTCCGGCGGCACCTCAGCACCCTCTTCGTTCAGCTCAGGGATGAAGAAGTCGGTCTCAGTGTACTCGGCGATCACCACGGCGCGATGAATGAGATCACGCCTCACCGCCACCAACTCTTTGTTGGCCTCCTGCCGGAACATGGCCAACTAGGCTAGATCTAGCCCAGGATACCACGCCTTGACGAAATCCAAGGCCCGCCATGCACCTGCCCGAGCTGAGGAGCCCTTCCACGCCTCGAAGTGGCTGATAGCCACATCCAACTAGTCGGCAGTCCGGCTGGGGGTGCGCGGAGCTTGGACGCCTGGCCAGAGGGCGGATATCACCTGGGCTCTGACACGCTGCAGCCGGCGGAGCATCCGATGAGCCGGCTGGAGACGAGCCTGGATGGCAAGAAGTTGCTCGCGAGCGACCGGCGGGCGTTCGGCGCGATCTCCGCACCAGTCCGCCTTTGCTCTTCGCGGTGAGCTTCGATGGCTTGGCTGGCGGCAATGACGTAACCAGGGAAGTACACTGTGCAAGAAGATAAAAAGAAGTATGAAGTCGGAAGCCAGATCATATAACAATCAGAAGATGAAAGAAAGAAGAAGACAACTCACCATCGACCATGTCCTCGATCCGGCCATAGCAGTCGTTCAGCGTCCTCTCCGTATTGGCCCAGTTTGAGCACTGAGTCTCGAACTCGGCCTAGAGACTGGCCTTGCTGTCCTTCACTTTCTAGAGGGCCGGCTTGTGAAGCTCCGCCTTGTCAGCCAGCTCCTGGACTAGACGGTTGTGCTCCTCGGCCACCTTGTTGCACTCCTCCTCCTTGGCACGCATCGCGGTTTCGGCTTCGCCCAGCTGCTGCTGCAAGGTGGCGTTGGCTCCTGCAAAAACAAGAAAAGAAAGACGATCAATAATCAAGAAAGAAGACAAGAAGTTGCCGGAGAGATCCGGCCCGACTACTCAGCAGTCGGCCCGAATCTCGGGGACTACACCCAGCAGGTGCGCTGACGTGCACCCCGCGAGAGAGAGGACAAAGTGCTTACTCCGGCTCTCGGTCAAATCAGCAGTCCACTGGGCCAGCTCCTGGACCTGGGAGTTGAAGGCGGCCACGCGGATGTTGTGATAATCCTGCAACGAAGATAACAGAAGAGAAAACAAGTCAGAACTCAGGCCTACTTGAAAGTTCCAGGCCGCCTGCTCAGCAGCCGGCCGGGAACTCAGGGACTACACCCAGTGGGTGCGCTGACGCGCCCCCACGGAAGATTACTAGAATAAAAAACAAGAAACATACCCGGATGGCCGCTCGCGATGCTAGGAACTCCTGCGTGTAATGCTGGAGAGCGATGGCCTGAGCCTGGAGCCGGACCCGGACGTCCTGTGCGGCCGCGTTCAGAACAGCCGTTCTGCCCCCAGGCATCCACTGCGGCGAACCAGCGCTGGTGGCCCTGACCTCCTGCGGCCATGGCGCTGAAGCCTCCTTCACCGCACGCCGGCGTGCCGGGGATCAGACCACAGGGGTCGCTCCCACCACCAGCTCGCCACCAGCCGGCGGCATCGGTGGTGCATTAGGCCGGCTGCCATGGTCCTCGACAGTCGGCGCCGGCGGAGGCATCTCCGCCCCCAGGGTGATGCCGTCGCCCCCTTCCCTCTCCATGGCCAGCTGGTCGTTTCCGGATCCTCTAGTCAGTGTTGGGATCTCGGGTGCGGGTGGCGCGGCGCGAAGGGGGATGACAAGTTGCGGATCCTGGCCGCGTGCGGCCTCTTCTGCTTGTGCTTTGGCTGCGGCGTCCGCTTGGGCCCTGGCCGCGGCGTCGACCTGGGCCTTAGCGGCCTTGGCCGCCTCCTCCTGCGCCGCCTTGGCCACCTCCGCCTTCTGCCGCTCCACCTCTTCCCGCTCCTCGCGCGCCTCCTACGCATTCCTCTCCGTCGCTCCCAGGAGCTTGGCGCACGGGTCCACGCGGCGGGTGTTGGCGGAACCCTCTGCCGTCCCGACAACGGAGGCGGCGCCGGACCACTCAAGAGAGAGAGGGGCCCTATTCAAGCAAAATAAAAAAGAACTCAGAATGAAGTTGCAAGGAAAAAGAAAAAGGACGCGAGAGGAATCAAACACTTACGCAGACACCATCTGGGGCTGCTTCACGGTCTTCTGAAATCGGGCCACCTTCGCGGCGGCCTCCTCCCTCTTGGTCGCCGCCGCTGAGCTCTTGGATTTCTTCGGCCGGCTGCCGTACAGCAATGAGCCGGCTCGGCGCTTTGGTGCGCCGCCCGGGGCAGTCGGCGTAGCTGATGAGCTCGTGCCCGCTTGTTCGGCGACCGGCGGGCGGTGCAGCGTGTTCTCCTCATCATCATCGCCCGGCCAATCGTCGAGGCCGCCTCCACCTCCGAAGCTGCCTGCTCCGCCACCGCCACCCATGGTGTCGTCTTCTTCTAGGGCAGCCACCCCAAATCGGGGTCGTCCGCGTCACTCACCGACCGGTCGGGCAGATACTCGTGGGCCTGCTCCAGGGCGTCGGCTGCCGACTGGGTGGTGAAGATCTGCATCATGACCGACTGGTTAGGCGGCAAACAAGAACCCGACAACTAAAGAGAAAAAATAAAGAGTTGAGGACTCACCATGGGCGGCGGGTGCGCGCGGGAGTATGGCTGCTTGCCGAACTGCCACTCTGCCTCCGGAAGTTTGCAGTTCGAGATGTAATTCACCAGATGGGCCACCTCCGCGCCCGGCATCTCCCTGGTGCACATCTGGCACGGGTCTCGATGCTCGCTCCTCTGGCTGATCATGTGAGGCCGGCCTTGAAGGGGGAGCACTTGGCGCACCATGATGGCGGTCAGCAGATCTGACCCCTTGAGGCCTTCTACCTCCGTCTTCACCTTAAGTCGAGCGATGGCAGCGGAGGAGGCGGCCGACAGCATCTTCGATCGAAACACCCAGTTGGTGCGGGGCTCAGCAGTTGGTGCGGGGCTCAGCTGGCGGGCCGGCTACATAAGCCGGCAGGCTGATGAAGTCTGCCGCCGGGTGGACATTCTTAACGTAAAAGTAAGATTTTTTTCCACAGCTTGACCGACTGTGTCAAGCTGATGGCCGGGAAGTAGTTCTCGTCGCCTGGACACCGCACCGCGACGAAAGCTCTGCATTGAGGCGCCTTCCCCTTGGTGGTAGTGCTGAGCTTGGTGTAGAAGAACTCCCCCCAGAGCTCGAGGGTGGGGAGAATGCCGAGGTAACCCTTGTAGAGAGTCATAAAGGCGGAAAACAGCACCACCGTGTTCGGCGTGAGGTGATGCGGCTGGAGTCGATAGGATTGGAGGAAGGAGCGGAGGAAGCCGCTCGCCGGCAGGCCGAAGCCGTGAAGGAAATGCGACCGGAAGACGAAGCGTTCGGCATCCCCCGGAGACGATGAGATCTCCCTCTTGGGCGGTAGGCATACCTCTACGTAGCCCTCGTCGGGCAGCCGCTATGTTTGGCGGAGGAAGTCGAGGTGATCGTCGTGAACGTTGGATCCATCCCAAGCGTCGGAGCTTGCCCGCTTGCGCGCCATGAGAACTTGGAGCTCGACGGAAGCACGGCACGGCGACGAGTGCGCAAGCCCGTGGCGGAGCAGCGATGCTGTGGGGTGGATGGGCTCAGTGACGGCGAACTACAACGACGGCAGAGAGAGGAAGAAGGACATGGCGAAGGGAGAGGAGGGCGCATGTGCATCTGCCACTCCCCTCCTCCCCTACTTATAGCCCCTGGCGGTGGAGCCGAGGGGGCGGGGCGTGGGGGGTCGTGGGATTAACTGCACCCATGACCCCACGTCCCCGCGTTTACCGCACAATAACGACGCACATTTACTATGCCCCGGAACGCCAACCGTCCGCCTCGGCCACAGCAGATCCACGCGCGTGCCGAGGCCTGGTAGTCGCGGGCCCCAGCCTACGCCGACGTCCCCTCGCGCGCGTGAGCTGGCAGGCTGGTTCGGCCGGCTGGCGCCGCGTGGCGCACGGTCTGCGGGCGGCTGGCTCGAGCCATGCAAAAGTGCCACCTAGCTCTCGCCTTCTCATTTCGAAATCACCAGATGGCATGCTTGGTCACGGCTGACTCCTAGCTGTCGACTCTTCGGAGTAGGAAGCTGCTAAGGCCTCTCGCCCTTTCAGCCATGATGCCCCACCAGCTTCAGGGAGTACTGTCGGAGTAAATGACCACGGGTAGCCCTATCTGCTCCCCATGATATTTCAAGACATCGGGGCCAGCTGCGCCCCTCAAGCATCAAAGATAAAGGACCGCCTTCTTATGGCCGGCTGGTCCAAACGGCCGTCTGTAGGAAGGCGGCAAGGCCCAAAGAACGGCCCCAACGCAGGCTGACTCCTAGCAGGCGGCCGCCAGATCGGTCGACTCCTATCAGGCGGTTCACTCACATGCCCTCCAAGTCTGCGCCCACATAACCACGATGAGATGGGACATGGCTACAGTACAACCTGCCACCCCTGAATCTAGGGGCGGACATGGCCATAGTGCAGCGTACCGGGCAGTCATCTGTAGTCCGGCGCGACACTGTTGCCACACTGCCCATGACATCATCCATGGCAAAAGCAACCATGCACCCATGATGGGATGTCGGTACGGCCCACAGGCGGCGGGCCCTACCTGTCCGTGAGATGCCAGAAGGCGGTGAGGCCTGACCAGTCGGCATGGGGGGAGGCCGACTCCCAGCAGCCGACCCTTCCCTTCCCTTGGAGTTTGTGCGCCATTAACCAGATAGGACGGGGTGTGGGTATAGTGAACGCCCACCAGGCGGCGGTACTGTTCCCACGCTCCCCCCGACCAAGCCCTCACCATCAGAGGCAAGGCTATAGTGATGAGTAGCCGACAAGACCCACAGGCGGCGGGCCCTACCTGTCGGCCGAGAGCCCGGCAGCCGGCGGGACCCACCAAGCAGTGGGCCCCAGCAGCCGGCGGAGAAGAACGACGACCATAGACACTGACGGCCCGGGCCTACACCCGGCCAGATTACCATTGTACCCCTGAGGGGTAGGCCTATATAAACCCCCCCAGGGCACCCATGCAGAGGGTTCAACCTATTAAAGAATACACACACATAGAGAGAGGAATAGAGCTAGCCTAGCCCTTCATCCTCCTCTAGCCAGATAGATCAAGGAGCAAGCTTGTAGCTTCTTGTTGATCTTGTGATCATGCGGAGACCCCGCAAAGCAGGACTAGGGGTGTTATCTCCTAGGAGAGCCCTGAACCTGGGTGAGATGCATCGGCATACATGTTTATGCCTTATCTTGTTTCCAGGCACTGGCGATGTATTACTAGCTCCCACCATGTTTAGCCATCCTTTGGCATATGTCGCACCAAACCCCCGACATGGCGGACGGATGGCGAGATTCTTGTTGAGTATGGTGCGATGGATGCCATGGAGCCCCTTCCCCAGGAGACCATCGGGCGCGAGCTGGGCATGGAGGCGGCAACGGAGATCGACGAGCACCAGCCGTAGTAGTACTCTTTGTTTTGTTTAATTAAGAGTGCCGATCTTTAATTTGTTAGAGTAATGTTTAGGTGAGCTAGCTCTGTTTAATTGCTGAACTTGCTCGATTAAGAGTGTGGGTGTGCTGTAGTCTCCTTTGTGTATCCAAATTATGGAATGACGTGGATGACCACTATAACCAGGGAAATTCGAACCAAAATTTTTGACATTCCAACTCATCACACACGGGTTAAGCTATATAAATCGATTGTGATGTTCACATATCGTACATATTTCTGAATAAGGGACCATGTCTGATGACACTTTGCGTGCCAGTTTTTTCGCTGAAGCGGTTCAAAATTTTCGGCTTCCGCGGAAATATCTGCCTCCCCGCCTCCTCCCCCTTTCCAAGTTGAAACCTTCACTCCTTGCTTGGAGCACCACCTCCTCGCCGGCGACCCTCCTTCACGCTGCTCGGCCTCGTCTATCCAGACAGGTAATCCACACCCGACCCCCATCCTCCTCCTCCTACCACATCCCACATGCCCCGACTGCCGGCACGACACCTTCCACCCAATCATCAACCCCTCCACCAAATAACCACCACCCTAAGCCATGGTGCACGCAGTATAGCCAGGAGCTCAAGGAGCATTTGGCAGTGGAGAAGCAAATCACGGCCGCACGTGCAGATGAGGCCGCGATGGCTGCCATTTGTGCCGACCCCTAGATCTTGGAGGACCATCTTGCCATTTGCTATCTACGCCAGTTAAGCATGCTCGGTTTACCCATTGCATGTGCTACTCCTGCCTTTCCTTAACAAATTCTAGTGAATTGTGCTATCTAATTTTACCATGCAATCTGTTGCTCTAGTGTATATGTTCTATATGTCATGAAGTGTGGTGTTCACTTATTAACTGTTTGGTTATTTAGTTGTCGTCTTCAGTTAACTGTTTGGTTCAATTCTGCAAATGTGATGTTCAATTCTTCAGGCTGCAATTTTGTATTGTCTTCCATGTGAGAAATAAATCGAATTTATCTTTACAAAATACATGAGAAATGAATACAATTGCCATATTTATAAGTTGTCAAGCATGCTTGGTTTGGTTATACATTATGCAATGTGGTGCTCTGTTAATGTTTGATTCATCTGTTGTGGTGTTTAGTTAGCAGTTTGGTTCAATTCTGCAATGCGATGTTCAATTGTTGTGGGTGCATTCTGTTATTGTATACCATGGGAAGAATAAATTGAATTTGGCTGTACTAAATACATGATAAACAAATACAATTGCTATATTTCCAAGTTGTTAAGCATGCTTGGTTTGGTTAACTGTCTGATCTTATATTAGGAGTATGTTATATTGTGCAATGTGGTGCTCAGTTAATGTTTGGTTCATTTGTTGTGGTGTTTAGTTAACTGCTTGGTTCAATTCTGCAATGCGATGTCCAATTGTCGTGGGTATAATTTTGTATTGTTGTGCATGTGAGGAATAAATCGAATTTGGTTGCACTTAATACATGAGAAACATATACAAGTGATATATTTCCTAGTTCTTAATCATGCTTGGTTTGGATAAATGAGTTTTCCATGTGGCTTGAATTAATCTGATGAATCTGCAATGTGCTTATTTTTCATCAATATATTTTACTGATAGCATGAGAACCCTTACTTAACCTGATGACTAACTACCTTATATGTGTTGCATGGAAACAATGGGAAGCACTGAGGTTTACAATCGAGGTTAGCACGTGCATGGTCCGTTGTCTAATAGCACATTATTGTGTAATTGCAGGAACCATTCTAATATTTAGGTTTTTAACAATTTGGTCTTGAACATGTAGGTCCTGCTGTTAGAGGTCTTGACCCACTGTTCGGCCCTTTTTGCATATGGGGCAATGATTTTTCCATGAATATCAATCAAGCCAAGAAACTCAAAAAGATTGTTAGGATAAAGAAATTAGCGACAAAAAACAAAAGATCTTTGTCTGCACAATGAAGAAGACATCAGTTAACTACAAGATGGTACTAACTGTTATACCTTGCCTTTTTTATTCCTTTGCCCCATTTCCAATATAGAGAAGATATTTATGCACATCCTTATTTTCAGGCCTTTCCAAAGCAGTTCACTGATGATTACCTCTAAAACCACCTCTATGGTCAGGAGGCGAGGAAGGTTTTCATACAACACCCATGGTTCAATACTGAAATGTTCCTGAAGAGGACGAAGGATGGACGGTCAATCATCCACAGGCATTGGCCTAAAGTTGCAAAGACCTTCAACATCAATGAAGGATCAATATTTGCCTTCCGCTTCAGCAGTTTTCCAGATGAGATGCATCTGTCTATGTTCCGTCTATGATGCTAATTTTGAAAGGTTCTAGATGTTGCATGTGAAACTTGGTGCTGGTGCAGTTGTGTAATGGGGTAGCTGAGTGCTGAAGCTATATCATGTTGTACTCTGATGTATTTCAATTATGAAATCCTGGTTCCTTAATATGGAATTGAATATATTATGTGCTTAATATGAATGTCAATTAGATTAAAAATGGATTATTAATAATAGGGCAATTAGCCTGCTACTTGGTTTTTTTATTGCAAACGGTTATTCAGAAAACACCGTGGGCGATGACCTCAGGCAACGCACACAGTTTCTAGGAATAAACCGTGTTGGATCAATGAACAATCACACACGACATTCTCTTGAAAACTGTTTGCGTTAGGTCACCTTGCACAAACATTTACCACATAAAAACTATGTGTGATGGATAGCCTTTGCCACACAGTTTCTTCTACGCATCTTGTGTGATGCATTCAATAACACAAATGATAAAATTGTTAATATCGTGTGCAATGGCAACGCTATCACAAACGATTTAACGGGGAAATGGTGTGTGATGTACCTGTGAACGAAAATGTTTTCCTTGGAGCGACTGTGTTGGATGTATATACGAGCGTAAACATTTAGTAGGGACTGACTGTGTGGGATGTACTTACGACCGGAAATGATTTTGCGTGTATAATTGTATTTTTTTACCACTACTGTATGTATAATCATATTTGATCGCTCGCCGGTTGCACATGACCTCATTTTGCCGAGCGTGTGTGCCTGGAGGGCATATCCCCGACGGTTTCTGGGTTGTGTGGGAAGGACCCCCCTATCTCCCACACTCACTTGGTGACGGTTCCAAATGCCTTCACGGAAAGGGGTTAAAAACCGTTTGTATAGCACCTTGCTGTACCAGTGTGCTAGAGGAGGTTGATTGTAACTAGTGGTTTCTGGGGACGTATCCAGTGACACACGCCAATGACGAGATGCGAACCAAGGGTCCCGCGATGCTGGGACCATTGGGCATGGTTGCTGCAATCATCAGTTGCCGGTTGTGTAGACGGGAGGGCTCTTGGGCTTGAACTAGAAGTTTTTTTTGCTAGAACTGGAATCCGGAGATGCCGGAACCAAAGGCCATGCTTGCTGCAACCAGCAGCTGCCGGCTGCGAAGACGGCAGGATCTGGTGCTGCAACTAGAGATCTTTTTTGCTGGAACAGGGTGAGGGAAAAGCTACCATCACTATTGGCCAATGCTGGAACCACACAGCATCGGCATCATTTTTGCTGGACCCGCAAGATTTTTTTATGCGGGGACAGGTGAGAGTTTTGCTGTGACCAGCGGCGATGACGTATTTATGCTAGAATCGGGGATAAGGTTTGCTGGAACTGGTACGTTTTTTTGCTACCGCTAAAAAACAATGGAGTTTTATTTTGGCTGAGAACTTTTAAGCTGGGGAGCATGGTGGTGCATGCCGATGATGGCGACGACAGGAGGTGGGGTGATGCAGGGATGCTGCAACCACATCGAGTATATCAGCAAATTCAATACCCTTCACCATTAAATTTTGTTGGTGGATCCTAATACTCATGAGGTGTTGTTCATCGAGCATTAAATTGCAGAATTGTGTCTAGAAATTCGGCAGTTGTTTTGCATCATCCAGAAGATGTCGATACTGCTAGTTGTTTTGCTCTTTTGCAGGAAGTGGAGTTAGAGAGCTACAAGGTTCAAGTGTCTCTCAAGCATTCACCTCACTCTTCCTCCAGACATATTGCATATGCTGACAAGGCGAAGGCTCCAACAATTTCTAATGATTTTCGCAAGATGTCCAAAAAACGCAGGGCGATGCGTGCATAACGCAAGTAAAAGAATCTATGTTTCACATGTTGTGACCCATGGGTACGGGGTCACAAATTTCCTGATAAAGTCTCGATTCACGTTGTGAAGGAACTATTGGAAGCACTGTATCTCGAAGAATCTTCTGTTCCGCATCATCCTGCTGATTAATTCTAGCTCGGATGAAGAGCTTATGGTTATAACCAAGGAAGTAGCCACAATTGTCCCGACGCGTTACCGCACCAGGTATCTGGACGAACTTATCAACAAGTGTGACATACTTATCCTAATAGTTTATGGAGCATCTGAAGACAAGGCTGGTTCTTCTGTTTCTGCCTAAGTGCGACATTTCTCTTTCTTCCAGTTAAATGGTACTTTTGCAGAATTGGAATGTTTTATGTTGGAATGTGCACGGTCTTAATTCCTCCAAAAAACATTTAGCTTTGTCGAATGCTATCCAGGATAGTGGTTGCTCAATTATCTACTTACAAGAAACGAAAATGTCAACGTTTGATGCATCCATCCTTAAGTCTCTCTACCCTAAGCGCCTTGATAGATATGCATTCATCCCATCCTTAGGCGCATTAGGGGGAATTGTGACGATCTGGAATAGCAGTGTTTTTTCGGGCACAGTGATTATTGAAGAACACTTTGCGTTAGGTATTAACTTTACCTCCACCCAAAACACCCATAGCTGGAATTTGATCAATCTATACAGGCCATGCCAAGGGGAACAAAGAGACAAATTTACTCAATGGTTATTTAATCTTGACATCCCCTCCTTTGAAGATTGGCTTCTTCTCGGTGATTTCAATTAAATTCGCTCTCCTGATAACCGTAACATGCCAGGAGGTAATGCTCAAGATATGTTCACCTTTAATGATTTTATTCGTGACCAAGATCTCACTGAAATTCCCATCAAAGGTAGGGCTTATACATGGTCCAATATGCAACAAAACCCCCTCCTCGAGCAACTTGATTGGTTTTTACGATGTTGAACTGGACCATCTCTTTCCCTAACACAATGATAAACTCTCTTGGAAGCCCTGTTTCAGATCACATTCCTTGCACTGTTGTTATTCAGACCAAGATACCCAAATGCAAAATATTCAGATTCGAAACTTATTGGATAGGTCACCGGGCTTCATGGAGGTAGTTGAGAGTGCATGGAACAAGCCAATCAAATTTGGAAAAGATACTAACACGATCAAGCCTAGAATATGCATTAAGTCATTGGAGCAAGAAAATCTCTCGTCTTAAGGTAGCCATTAACAACACCAATAAAGATATATTGGAGCTTGATTCGATCAAAGAACGCAGGTCCCTTACCTTACCTGAAAGTAACTTTCGCAACATTCTCAAACACCACTTGACCAGACTGCTACAATATCAGAAAGAATACTAGAAGAAGAGGTGCACGATCCGCTGGATTCGCTTTGGTGACGAAAACACTAAGTTTTTCCAAACTGTTGCCACTGAAAGATACAGACGTAAATGCATTGCAACTCTAAAGACAAATATGGGGTGTACTGTCGACGAGCAGGCTAGCAAACAATCCATCCTACTAGAGGCATTCAGACAACGCTTGGGTACATGCACTGCTCTGAACATGAAATTTAATATGTCGGCCATGCTCAGATCAAATGTGGATTTTGACAGTCTAACCACACCCTTCTCTCATGAAGAGATTGATGCAGTACTCAATGAGATGCCCCCGGGCAGAGCCCTAGGCCCAAATGGCTTCAATACGGCTTTTCTGAAAGCTTGCTGGCCGATCATCAAATACAACTTTTACAAGCTATGTGATGACTTTCATAAAAGTGAGCTCAACCTGGAGTGTTTGAATTATGGGTACATAACACTCATGCCCAAGACAATGTTCAGGAAATGGTCAACGATTTTCGTCCGATCACACTCCTCAACTACTGTCTTAAAATGATCATGAAACTCCTGGCCAACCACCTCCAGAAAATCATTCTGCAAATTGTACACTGTAACCAGTATGGCTTTCTTCGTGGGAGATTGGTACACGATTCTTTGGCGTGGGCATTTGAATCCATACACCAATGTCAGACATCGCAGAAAGGGATGGTTATACTTAAACTTGATTTCTCCAAGGCCTTCAACACTATACAACACTCTACCATTCAGCAAATTATGAAGAACATGGGATTCAACGACAAATGGATCCAATGGATTGAATGTATATTCGCTTCGGGCAAATCATCTGTCCTCCTAGATGGAATCCCAGGGAAGACTTTCCACTGCAAGTGTGGTGTCAGACAGGGAGACCCGTTATCTCCCCTGGTCTTTGTTCTTGCCGCAGATCTTCTCTAGTCTACTATCAATGAGGCTCTACGCAACAATTTGCATGAATACCCCCTTTGCCCCTCTGCCAACGGTGATTACCCAATCATTCAGTACGCGAACAATACTATCATGATCATGCCAGCTTGCCTTATCCAAGGCAACAAGATCAAATAAATCTTAGTTGACAATGCCGAGTCTATTGGGCTCAGGATCAAGCTCTAAAAGTCTACGCTGGTCCTGATCAACACCCAACTAATAAATGCAATACTATTGCCGCCCCTGCTTGGTTGTTCGGTAGCCACCATGTCGTTCACTTATCTAGGGCTCCCCCTGGGTACCACGACGCCATCTGTTCAAGACATGACTCCGTTAGTTTGCAAAGTTGAGAGGAATATCACTGCGGCTATGTCCTTGATGTCGTATGCTGGCAAACTATCCCTCATGAACTCCTTGATCACATTGCTTGCTATGTTCTCCATGGGCAGTATTAAACTACCCAAGATTATTGTCCAACTGGATAAAATCCGGAGACATTGCCTGTGGAGGAAAAAGACCGATGACGGTACCAAGTGCAACTCGCTCGTAGCTTGGGACATGGTTTGCATGTTGGGGAACGTTGCAGAAAATAAAAAAAAATCTACGGTTTCACCAAGATCCATCTATGAGTTCATCTAAGAAACGAGTGATAGGAGTGCATCTACATACCTTTGTAGATCGCGAGTGGAAGCGTTCAAGAGAACGGGGATGATGGAGTCGTACTCGCCGTGATCCAAACACCGATGACCAAGTGCCGAACGGACAGCACCTCCGCGTTCAACACAAGTACGGAGCGGATGATGTGTCCTCCTTCTTGAGCCAGCAAGGGGGAAGGAGAGGTTGATGAAGATCCAGCAGCACGACGGCGTGGTGGTGGATGCAGCAGGACTCCGGCAGGGCTTCGCCAAGCAATTGCGGGAGGAGGAAGAGGTGTAGTAGGGGGAGGGAGGCGCCAAGACTCAGGGTGCGGCTGCCCTCCCTCCCCCCTCCTTTATATAGGCCCCCAGGGGGGGCACCGTCCCTGGAGATGGGAATCTCCCAAGGGGGCGGCGGCCAGGGGGGGTGGAGTGCCCCCCAAGGCAAGTGGTGTGCCCCCCACCCTAGGGTTTCCAACCCTAGGCGCAAGGGGGGGCAAGGGGGGGGGCGCACCAGCCCACTAGGGGCTGGTTACCCTCCCACTTCAGCCCACGGGGCCCTCCGGGATAGGTGGCCCCACCCGGTGGAACCCCGGGACCCTTCCGGTGGTCCCGGTACAATACCGGATGACCCCAAAACTTTCCCGATGGCCGAAACAGCACTTCCCATATATAATTCTTTACCTCCGGACCATTCCAGAACTCCTCGTGACGTCCGGGATCTCATCCGGGACTCCGAACAACATTCGGTTTGCTGCATACTCATATTCATACAACCCTAGCATCACCGAACCTTAAGTGTGTAGACCCTACGGGTTCGGGAGACACGCAGACATGACCGAGACGGCTCTCCGGTCAATAACCAATAGCGGGATCTGGATACCCATGTTGTCTCCCACATGCTCCTCGATGATCTCATCGGATGAACCACGATGTCGAGGATTCAATCAACCCCGTATACAATTCCCTTTGTCAAATGGTACGTTACTTGCCCGAGACTCGATCGTCGGTATCCCAATACCTCGTTCAGTCTCATTACCGGCAAGTCACTTTACTCGTACCGTAATGCATGATCCCGTGACCAAACACTTGGTCACTTTGAGCTCATTATGATGATGCATTACCGAGTGGGCCCAGAGATACCTCTCCGTCATACGGAGTGACAAATCCCAGTCTCGATCCGTGTCAACCCGACAGACACTTTCGGAGATACCTATAGTGTACCTTTATAGTCACCCAGTTACGTTGTGACGTTTGGTACACCCAAAGCACTCCTACGGCATCCGGGAGTTACACGATCTCATGGTCTAAGGAAAAGATACTTGACATTGGAAAAGCTCTAGCAAAACGAACTACACGATCTTGTGCTATGCTTAGGATTGGGTCTTGTCCATCACATCATTCTCCTAATGATGTGATCCCGTTATCAACGACATCCAATGTCCATAGTCAGGAAACCATGACTATCTATTGATCAACGATCTAGTCAACTAGAGGCTCACCAGGGACGTATTGTGGTCTATGTACTCACACGTGTATTACGATTTCCGGATAATACAATTATAGCATGAATAAAAGACAATTATCATGAACAAGGAAATATAATAATAATCCTTTTATTATTGCCTCTAGGGCATATTTCCAACAGTCTCCCACTTGCACTAGAGTCAATAATCTAGTTACATTGTGATGAATCGAACACCCATAGAGTTCTGGTGTTGATCATGTTTTGCTCGCGAAAGAGGTTTAGTCAACGGATCTGCGACATTCAGATCCGTATGTACTTTGCAAATATCTATGTCTCCATCTTGAACATTTTCACGGATGGAGTTGAAACGACGCTTGATGTGCCTGGTCTTCTTGTGAAACCTGGGCTCCTTGGCAAGGGCAATAGCTCCAGTGTTTTCACAGAAGAGTTTGATCGGCCCCGACGCATTGGGTATGACTCCTAGGTCGGTGATGAACTCCTTCACCCAAATTGCTTCATGCGCTGCCTCCGAGGCTGCCATGTACTCCGCTTCACATGTAGATCCCGCCACGACGCCCTGCTTGCAGCTGCACGAGCTTACTGCTCCACCATTCAACATATACATGTATCCGGTTTGTGACTTAGAGTCATCCAGATCTGTGTCGAAGCTAGCGTCGACGTAACCCTTTACGGCGAGCTCTTCGCCACCTCCATAAACGAGAAACATGTCCTTTGTCCTTTTCAGGTACTTCAGGATATTCTTGACCGATGTCCAGTGTTCCTTGCCAGCATTACTTTGGTACCTTCCTACCAAACTTACGGCAAGGTTTACATCAGGTCTGGTACACAGCATGGCATACATAATAGATCGTATGGCTGAAGCATAGGGGATGACGCTCATCTCTTCTTTATCTTTTGCCGTGGTCGGGCATTGAGCCGAGCTCAATCTCACACCTTGCAATACAGGCAAGAACCCTTTCTTGGACTGATCCATTTTGAACTTCTTCAAAATCTTATCAAGGTATGTGCTTTGTGAAAGACCTATGAGGTGTCTCGATCTATCCCTATAGATCTTGATGCCTAATATGTAAGCAGCTTCTCCAAGGTCCTTCATTGAAAAACACTTATTCAAGTAGGCCTTAATGCTGTCCAAAAGTTCTATATCATTTCCCATCAAGAGTATGTCATCTACATATAATATGAGAAATGCTACAGAGCTCCCACTCACTTTCTTGTAAACACAGGCTTCTCCATAAGTCTGCATAAACCCAAACACTTTGATCATCTCATCAAAGCGAATGTTCCAACTCCGAGATGCTTGCACCAGCCCATAAATGGATCGCTGGAGCTTGCATACTTTGTTAGCATTCTTAGGATCGACAAAACCCTCTGGCTGCATCATATACAGTTCTTCCTTAAGATGTCCGTTAAGGAGTGCCGTTTTGACGTCCATCTGCCATATCTCATAATCATAGTATGCGGCAATTGCTAACATGATTCGGACGGACTTCAGCTTCGCTACGGGAGAGAATGTCTCATCGTAGTCAACCCCTTGAACTTGTCGATAACCCTTAGCGACAAGTCGAGCTTTATAGATGGTAATATTACCATCCGCGTCCGTCTTCTTCTTAAAGATCCATTTGTTTTCTATCGCTCGCCGATCATCGGGCAAGTCTGTCAAAGTCCATACTTTGTTTCCATACATGGATTCTATCTCGGATTGCATGGCTTCAAGCCATTTGTTTGAATCTGGGCCCGCCATCGCTTCTTCATAGTTCGAAGGTTCACCGTTGTCTAACAACATGATTTCCAGGACAGGGTTGCCATACCACTCTGGTGTGGAACGTGTCCTTGTGGACCTACGAGGTTCAGTAGCAACTTGATCCGAAGTACCTTGATCATCATCATTAATTTCCTCTCCAGTTGGTGTAGGCACTATAGGAACATTTTCCCGAGCTGCACTACTTTCCTGTTCAAGAGCTAGTACTTCATCGAGTTCTACTTTCCTCCCACTTAGTCCTTTCGAGAGAAACTCTTTTTCCAGAAAGGATCCGTTCTTGGCAACAAAGATCTTGCCCTTGAATCTTAAGTAGAAGGTATACCTGTCACATCCCTATCCTTGCTATGCACTTGGACTAGCTTGGTTGTTGCATCATGTCTAATTTATTTGAAAGTTGAAATGGGGATTGCTCAAACCCCAACACCAGATCAAATCAACTAGGTTCAAATAAAAATATTCTCAATGAACCCAAAATGCCCTTCAGAAAAGTTCATCATTTTTGGATTAGTCTTCAACCTCTCCCAAAAAAGGTGCACATTTTTCGAGGCCATTCTAGATTTTTGAATTAATTCATATGGTATTTGCATTTGGGAATTTAATTGCTAAATAATATTTTAAATGCTCAAATAATCACAAACTGAAATGTTTGTTGTTGGAAATATTCCAAACAGTGACATTGAGCAGTTTCATGATTTTTGGAAATGCCCTGACATTTTTATTAAAGCCAAACACAATTACAGAAATAGAAAGAGAAATAGAAATAGGAAGAGAACAGAGGCTCACCTGGAACTTACCTGGCGCCCACCAAGCCCACCTGGGCCTCACCTGTGCTGGCCCAGCCCACCTGGCCTGGTGCCAGTCATCCCCAACCTCTGCCAGTAGGCAGAGGAGGGACAACGCACGGCGCGCGCGCGGGCGCCACGCCACCAGGCTGCCTGCCTGTGTCGCATGGCCACCGCGACGCCTCGCGTCTTCTCCTTGGCGCCGCCTCGACCCCCTGGACACCACTCTCCCCTCCTCTGCCTTTCCCTCGTCCTCTCCCGCTACGACCGACGCGCCCGTAAGCCACCGCCGCCGTAGTCGACGCCACCGCCTCTCCCTCGCCCCCTGGAGCTGCCCACGAGCTCCGGCTAGTCCCTCTCTTCCTCCTCACCGAGCCGCCCGACGCCGGACGCCCTGCATCACCCTCTGCCCCGCCATCTTCGCCGCGTCTGCCGCGAAATCGCTGGCGGCCGCATGACCTCACCAGCCCCTCCCCGAGCTCGCCGTTCTCTCCCCTGCACTCGCAGTGAGCCACTGACCCTTCTCCCCCTCTCCATTCTCGCTCTAGTGCATCGTACGCGCCGCCTCGAGCTCGTCCGCATGCACCGCCGCCTGTGCTTGCCGCCGATGTGTCTCCGGTCATCTAATGGTCCAGCCGTCGTGCCCATTGCACTCCCCGCATCGCGTAGGAGCCGTAGGTGCTAGCGTCGTCCCGTCTAGGTCACTGCAACAACAAGCCCGAGCTCGACCGAGCTTCGGCCGCCGCCGAGCTCGTCGCCGGCGCCACTCCGGCCACTCCCCGGCCGCACCACCACCACGGTTGGATGCGGACGAGCGTCCGCGTCCCGTAGCCGTGCTTTGCGCGCCAAACGGCGCCCTGTAGGCGAATTCCGCAGCGCACCACCGCGTCTGGACTCGCCGGCGGCTAAACGCCGGCGACCGTTGACCCGTTGACCAGCGTGGGTTGACCCCACTACCCGGTTTGACTCCCCCCTCTCTCTCACTGACTTGCGGGCCCCGCTCGGCTAATTAATCTAGTTTAGGTTTAATACTTAATTAGTTTAACCTAGATTAGTGCTAATTAAACTAGGTTAGTTTAGTTAGCCACTGACACACGGGACCCACTGGTCAGTTTGACCTGGGCTGCCCCGTGGACTCGCTTACCTCATGCTGACGTCAGGCTGACGTAGTAATCCCTTTTCTGGTATTAGTTTAATTCTATTTATTCAGAAATTCCAGAAAATAGTGCTAACTTCTAAAATTCATAGAAATTCAACCGTAACTCCAAATTAAATAATTTATATATGAAAAATGATCAGAAAAATCCAAAGAATCTGTTTATTGCATTATCATGCATGTTTGAACAACTTTAAGCTGCTGTATACAACAATTTGAATTAACGGCATTTGAAATGTCATATATGGAGTTTGAATTTGAATCTTAGATTCAAACCAACTCCATTTAACCTGCTGCTAGTTGCATTAGCTCAAACCACATCATATTGCCATGTCATGATCATGCATCATATTGTGCATTGCATTGATTGTGTTCTTCCTTGTTTGCCGGTGGTTGTTCCCTCTCGATAGACGTGTTCCGATGATGTGATCGTTGACACCGATGAAGAACTATACTATCTTCAGAAGTGCCAGGCAAGCAAAACCCCCTTGTTCATTCCGATACAATCCCACTCTCTCACTCCTGCTCTCTTTTACTGCATTAGGACAACAACGATTCATCTGTTACTTGCTGCGGTAGCTGAACCCCTTATCCTCTGCATGACCTGTCATTGCCACAGTAAATAGATGAAACCCACTAGCATGAGTAGGAGTTGTTTGAGCCCTGTTGTGCCTCCTCATTCATGCTTGTTTGTCATCCTGCTACTGCTTAGAGTTGAGTCAGGTCTGATTCATCGGGGATAAATCGGAGGTGTGTGAACATGTCCTACTGTGTGTGAGATAAGTGTGTGAACACAATTTGGTAAAGGTAGCGGTGAGAGGCCATGTAGGAGTACATGGTGGGTTGTCTCATTGAAGCCCTCCTCAGGAACTGAGTTCTGTGTTTGTGATCCATGAACAACTACTACCACACATTGGGTTCCGGTAACTCGGCCCCTCTCGGCTTATTAATCAACTTGATCTCTGTCCAGGAGTTGCAACTAGTTTCTGGTGTTTGTAGGTAGTGTTAGTAGTCTACCAAGTGGCACCCGGTACAGGTGGGCTTGGGACAGACTAGGCACAGTGGCACGGTGTACCAAGTGGCACCCGGATGGTGGGCTTGGGAACCCTGCTCACATCGTTTGGGGCCGTGAGCGACATCCCGGCCGGATCTCCTTGCGGATGGAACCCGAATAGGCGATAAACCTGGACGAGAGACTTGTGTGGTTAGTCAGGTCGTGGCCGACTCCCTCGCCAGGCTTCCTCTTGAAGGTTGCCGAGATACACGAGGTGTACATGGCGGTAAGTGGCGAGAGCGTGTGTGAAGAAGTACACCCCTGCAGGGTTAACATCATCTATTCGAATAGCCGTGTCCGCAGAAAAGGACTTCTGGGTTGCCTGTACAGTTCATAGACAAGTGAAAGTGGATACTCTAAAATGCGGAAGATAAGTTTGAGTGCTATGGATGGCGTTCTCGTAGGGAGACGGGAGCGGATCCATAGTGGTGTATTGATATGGTGAATATGTGGCCTCGTGTGCGCCACCTCAAAAGAGTTACTTGTAGTCGTAGTTCAGGATAGCCACCGAGTCAAAGCTGGCTTGCTGCAGTTAAACCCCACCATCCCCTTTGTTGATAATGATGCATATGTAGTTAGTTCTGATTTAAGTCTTGCTGGGTACATTTGTACTCGCGTTGCTTAATTTATGTTTTTGCAGAGAGACTTCAGTCTCGCTAGTAGTTCCGCGTGGACTTCGATGTTTAGCTTGTTACCTCAGCTACGATCTTGTGCCCTCGGCAGGATCTGGTAGATAGTCAGGCTTCTCAGCCTTTTTCATTTGTAGATGTCTGTACTCAGACATGTTAAGCTTCCGCTTGTGCTTTGACTTGTATGCTCTGAATGTTGGGTCGTGAGACCCATGTTTGTAATATCTCGCTCTTCGGAGCCTATTGAATAAAATACTTGAGTTGTAGAGTCATGTTGTGATGCCATGTTGTATTTGCACATATCGAGCATATTGTATGTATGTTATTGAAATGCTTGGTATGTGTGGGATCTGACTATCTAGTTGTTTATCCTTAGTAGCCTCTCTTACCGGGAAATGTCTCCTAGTGCTTCCACTGAGCCATGGTAGCTTGCTACTGCTCCCGAACACTTAGGCTAGTCGGCATGTGTCCTTCTTCGTTCCTGTGTCTGTCCCTTCGGGGAAATGTCACGCGGTGTCTATCGGAGTCCTATTAGCCTACTACAGCCCGGTTTACCGGAGTCCCGCTAGCCCAGCTGCTACAGCCCGGATTCACTCGCTGATGACCGACACGTTCGTTGCTGGGTCATGTATGCCTGTCCCTGTAAGTTTTGTGCCACTTTGGGTTTATGACTAACCATGTCAGCCCGGGCTCCTTATCATATGGATTCTAGCGACACTATCATATACGTGTGCCAAAAGGCGCAAACGGTCCCGGGCAAAGGTAAGGCAACACCCGTGGGGATACCGTGCGTGAGGCCGCAAAGTGATATGAGGTGTTACATGCTAGATCGATGTGGCCTTGAGTCGGGGTCCTGACATCTTTGGTATCAGAGCTTGACTAACTGTAGGATTACCAAGCCAAACTGGTCGAAGTCGAGTCTAGAAATTCTTTAGTTATATAAGGGAATTGATTGTGGGATGGAACATAAGGCTCCTTTTACTCCTTATACCTTATGCCTTCTGATCTGAGTCACCTTATCTTTCCTAGGTGGGTTAAGGAACTAGGCTTTCTCTTCTTTCTATCAAGATCACGTGTTACTAATCCGTAGACTGATAGAATTGTTGGATTTAAGCCTTACTTCAGTTCCTACTATCTCTATGTATTCATTGTTGATCCCAGAACCTTGATTTTATGATGATCAAGTGGTTATGCCACCATTCTGTAGGATATCTCAAATCCTTTTCGAGCATTTACAACCGTTATGCTGTCCGAGTCATCCCAGGTTTCTAAACAATCTAATGCATCTGCAAAATCCTTTCCCTTTGGCTTCGATGATCCTTTAGGCCAGGTTAACCACACTAACTAGTGTGTTGAGGTATTTCATTGCCTCAACATTTATGTTGGAGCTATTATTATGACCCTAGGTGTCTAGAGTATCACCTAGTAATTTAGCCATGCTTTTGTTCCCAGTGTGATGATTCTGGCCACCATTCTCGAAAGCATCCCGTGATGCAATTTAGTTAGTAGGTATTCTACTCCTGGGTTTTGAACCCGATATTCACCCTACTTACCTCGTGTTGTTAGTACTTGCTAGTTCCTTTAAGATATTAGTAACCTTTGTGATAGTCCTCGAGGTTCGTGGTATTTCCTTCTTCCAATACCATGAACTATTTATGGCAGAAGTTCCTCGTTGAACCGAAATATCACAACCAGAGTGTTCTTGATGAGTTCTCCATTCTATATCGTGACTCTGCCAGTTCTACCTTTCTGCATGGGTTATCCAGAAGAAATATGTTGAATTTGACTCGACATACTAACCTATGCATCCACAACTCAGAAAGTCATATGTTCCTTTGAGTTGTCCCTCTTTAGTTGTAATCTGACCCTCGTCTATCAGTTGATAGTCAAGAGTATGCGTGCATTTGTTCATCGATGCCTGTCACTCTTGTGGTCCGTCAAGCCATTCTATTCCAGAATGACTTTGAGAAACAAACTCCAGTACCTTATCCATTTCTAGGATTTGGTCAAAGTAGTTGCACTTCATAGATCAAAATGCCAATCCAGCTTTTCATTTTGTTCTACCTTGGAGTATTTCCGTCTTTATATCAAGAATGTCATGGGAATTGCACACCAGCCTACGAACTCTTGATACAGTGATACATATTGCCCTCATTATTCATTTCTGGGTCCCCGTATTTTTGCAACCGGAATACCGACAAGTGAATCATGATGTGTGAAATCTATACTCCTAGCAACTCCATTGCTTGGTAGTTAAAGGACAATAACCTCATTCTTAGTATGTTGATTATTGAATCGTCACCCTAAGTATGGTTGTGCCACCTAGTCCTTATTTCCGGCGCACTCTCCGATCAATGGGTTAGGATAGTGCCAATCCTTGCTTATATGATCATATCGTCTTGCCCTGAAAAGCAAGATTGTTCTCGAGCTTAGTAACATATCGGTGGTTCGTGTTTTTCTGAATATCTTCTTGGAAGTATCACCAGGTCGTTACCTGACCGCTATGTTGAGTTCGTGATGAAGTTGGTTTCTTATAAACCACCCCTTCTCCAAGAATCTATGTTGGGTACCCCGAGCTAGTTGTTTAAGCTGAACAACAAATTGGAGAGTTGGAAGATAGAAGCTTGTCCGATTTAGTTCATTATAAGGGATATCTTGTATGTGTGTTGAAGAAAGTGGATATTTTCATCGACTGAACCTCGTGATCAGTTAATGGACGTGTCATTTTATCCAACCTTGATTGAGTATGGGCTATTGTCAAAACAAATCAAAACCAACGATATTCGTAATGTTGTCTTACTCGTGGTTGACCCCTCGAGCATACACCATTATATCTTTCGGGTCTGACCAATGCTATCACCTTGTTCACATAATTGTGGAATTCCATTTACATGGAAATCTCGATAACTTGTTGTTGAGCCCATCAGCAGCATTTTTTCTCATCCATGATTCGTGTTGAACATCCAGCTAGTGTTGGAAACTTTTATAAGCATTATCTTCATGTCCCATGCATGAAGCATGTGTTCGGATGAAAGAAGTGACCTCCTCTAATTCATGTGGATTTGATGCAAGTTGCCGCCGTGAATTCGAGAAAGTCAATGTTACCTCCTCTGGAACCATCTCAAGTCAGTCATGCATGTGCGAAGTATGCTATGGTTTGATAGGCTCGCTACCTCCATTCTATATGTGTCCCTAACACACCAAGCCACTGATTGATTTTTTCCAAGAAAAGAAGTTCTTGCGCTAATCCTGAAGGGCCCAGACGGACATGCACAAGACTTCGTTATCGCAATGATGGTTCCCAATCAGGACTCGATAGTGTTTTATTATAAGACTACTACGTGGCCATGTCTGTCTGGGACAACATGCTCACATGTGTGTAGCAGTACTAGCTAATGTTTTGGAGCTTGCTATCGTAGTTCATTTCTCGAGAATCTCGCAACGTCATATCGTCGGTTTGTGTTGCAAACTTCCATTTTTCTTTCTAGACTTGATGAGTCTGGAATATCATGTTACCAACCAGATCTGAATCTCAGGCAGATATGATGGTTGGAACCTTTCCAAGATCTATGATGTAGGTCCCGACAAGGTTGATGTTCTGGCCGCGACACCTAGCCGGAAGATCTATCATTGTAGTATCTTGATTGAGCAAGTCGACCATCTTCTCCACGAGGATTTCGAATGACTTATTATAGAAGTTGCTCCTTATGGATCCTTTGTGTTTCCGAAGTCCGACCTTTTCTTGATGTTCTAGATACCAAACCATATCTATGAATGGGATGCGCTAGCACATCAAGGAGAACATTAGAAGCGGAGTGCTAAATGTCTCTCGGTCAATCATCCAGATTTTGCCCCTTGGCTCCGCTAAGGTGAGATCTGAGAAAGTGTTATCTCCTTTTGCATCGGCATCATCCATCACCATTCATCATGGTAGTATGTTGTGTTGCCAGGATCCTTAACAGGGATATTGGTAAAACCTTGATGAATATGGAAATGCTCAAGTTCTTGAGAGCATGCACAAGCGCTAGGTGTTATCATCGGCACCAACTGGGCTTGCTCTCAGTTCCCTCGGTTATGATATAACTTTTCAAACAGTGGATTCACTCTCTACTGTTGAGCTTCTCCCCAGTTACTAAAACCATCCCTTGTGTTGTTTTCAACAAGTTAATCCTCATCATCCATACTAGTCCGAGTATGTCATTCTACCGAACTCCTCAAAATGATTGATTGTGATTTGCCTTAAGCCGGTATAAAGAGTTTCAATGATCTTTGAATCAAGGTAATTCTTTTTGCCACTTAAGGGATGATTCCACGAGTCACCTCCTCTAAGGTATCTCGTTATGGTATCATGGCAACTCAAATCCTTGCTACGTTGACAACTGTTCACCACCCTCTTAAGTGTGGAATTGTTGTCTACCTAGTGAACCTTTATCATCTCTTTTACTCCATCCCTCTAGATGTGTGCTTCGTGCCTCGGCTTGAGAGATGTTGCTATGTCTCATTCCCTGAGTTGATCCTAAGTTGTTAGACCTTCAATAAGATCGATCCTTTTAGACTTTTTCTCTATCCTCTCTTTGTCATGTTAGCTAGAATTCTCAGAACAAGACGACGAGACAAGATGGTGATTGAATCAACGTTCAATTGAAGTGCAACCTGGGTCGTGAAGATTGAGTTAGTTGCGTTCCCCCCTTCATTCTACCCTATGCTTGAATCTCGGGACGAGATTCTTGTTTAGTGGGGGTGAGTTGTCACATCCCTAGCCTTGCTATGCACTTGGACTAGCTTGGTTGTTGCATCATGTCTAATTTATTTCAAAGTTGAAATGGGGATTGCTCAAACCCTAGCACCAGATCAAATCAACTAGGTTCAAATAAAAACATTCTCAATGAACCCAAAATGCCCTTCAGAAAAGTTCATCATTTTTGGATTAGTCTTCAACCTCTCCCAAAAATGGTGCACATTTTTCAGGCCATTCTGGATTTTTGAATTAATTCATATGGTATTTGCATTTGGGCATTTAATTGCTAAATAATATTTTAAATGCTCAAATAATCACAAACTGAAATGTTTGTTGTTGGAAATATTCCAAACAGTGACATTGAGCAGTTTCATGATTTTTGGAAATGCCCTGGCATTTTTATTAAAGCCAAACACAATTACAGAAATAGAAAGAGAAATAAAAATAGGAAGAGAACAGAGGCTCACCTGGAACTTACCTGGCGCCCACAAAGCCCACCTGGGCCTCACTTGTGCTGGCCCAGCCCACCTGGCCTGGTGCCAGTCATCCCCAACCTCTGCCAGTAGGCAGAGGAGGGACAACGCACGGCGCGCGCACGGGCGCCACGCCACCAGGCTGCCTGCCTGCGTCGCCTGGCCACCGCAACGCCTCGCGTCTTCTCCTCGGCGCCGCCTCGACCCCCCTAGACACCACTCTCCCCTCCTCTGCCTTTCCCTCGTCCTCTCCCGCTACGACCGACGCGCCCGTAAGCCACCGCCGCCGTAGTCGACGCCACCGGCTCTCCCTCGCCCCCCTGGAGCTGCCCACGAGCTCCGGCTAGTCCCTCTCTTCCTCCTCACCGAGCCGCCCGACGCCGGACACCCTGCATCACCCTCTGCCCCGCCATCTTTGCCGCCTCTGCCCCGAGATCGCCGGCGGCCGCACGACCTCACCAGCCCCTCCCCGAGCTCGCCGTTCGCTCCCCTGCACTCGCAGTGAGCCACTGACCCTTCTCCCCTTCTCCGTCTCGCTCTAGTGCACCGTATTCGCCGCCTCGAGCTCGTCTGCATGCACCGCCGCCTGTGCTTGCCGCCGACGTGTCTCCGGCCATCTAATGGTCCGGCCGTCATGCCCATTGCACTCCCGCATCGCGTAGGAGCCGTAGGTGCTAGCGCCGTCCCGTCTAGGCCACTGCAGCAACGAGCCCGAGCTCGACCGAGCTTCAGCCGCCGCCGAGCTCGTCGCCGGCGCCACTCCAGCCACTCCCCGGCCGCGCCACCACCACGGTTGGATGCGGACGAGCATCCGCATCCCGTAGCTGTGCTTCGCGCGCCAAACGGCGCCCTGTAGGCGAATTCTGCAGCGCACCGCCGCGTCTGGACTCGCCGGCGGCTAAACGCCGGCGACCGTTGACCCGTTGACCGGCGTGGGTTGACCCCACTACCCGGTTTGACTCCCCCCTCTCTCTCACTGACTTGCGGGCCCCGCTCGGCTAATTAATCTAGTTTAGGTTTAAAACTTAATTAGTTTAACCTAGATTAGTGCTAATTAAACTAGGTTAGTTTAGTTAGCCACTGACACACGGGACCCACTGGTCAGTTTGACCTGGGCTGCCCCATTTACTCGCTTACCTCATGTTGACGTCAGGCTGACGTAGTAATCCCTTTTCTGGTATTAGTTTAATTCTATTTATTCAGAAATTCCAGAAAATAGTGCTAACTTCTAAAATTCATAGAAATTCAACCGTAACTCCAAATTAAATAATTTATATATGAAAAATGATCACAAAAATCCAAAGAATCTGTTTATGGCATTATCATGCATGTTTGAACAACTTTAAGCTGCTGTATACAACAATTTGAATTAACGGCATTTGGAATGTCATATATGGAGTTTGAATTTGAATCTTAGATTCAAACCAACTCCATTTAACCTGCTGCTAGTTAAATTAGCTCAAACCACAGCATATTGCCATGTCATGATCATGCATCATATTGTGCATTGCATTGATTGTGTTCTTCTTTGTTTGCCGATGGTTGTTCCCTCTCGATAGACGTGTTCCAATGATGTGATCGTTGACACCGATGAAGAACTATACTATCTTCAGAAGTGCCAGGCAAGAAAAACCCCCTTGTCCATTCTTATACAATCCCACTCTCTCGCTCCTGCTCTCTTTTACTGCATTAGGACAACAATGATTCATCTCTTACTTGCTGCGGTAGCTGAACCCCTTATCCTCTGCATGACCTGTCATTGCCACAGTAAATAGATGAAACCCACTAGCATGAGTAGGAGATGTTTGAGCCTTGTTGAGCCTACTCATTCATGCTTGTTTGTCATGCCTGCTACTGCTTAGAGTTGAGTCAGGTCTGATTCATCGGGGATGAATCGGAGGTGTGTGAACATGTCCTACTGTGTGTGAGATAAGTGTGTGAACACGATTTGGTAAAGGTAGCGGTGAGAGGCCATGTAGGAGTACATGGTGGGTTGTCTCATTGAAGCCGTCCTCAGTAACTGAGTTCTGTGTTTGTGATCCATGAACAGCTACTACCACACATTGGGTTTCGGTAACTCGGACCCTCTCGGCTTATTAATCAACTTGATCTCTGTCCAGGAGTTGCAACTAGTTTCTAGTGTTTGTAGGTAGTGTTAGTAGTCTACCAAGTGGCACCCGGTACAGGTGGGCTTGGGACAGACTAGGCACAGTGGCACGGTGTACCAAGTGGCACCCAGATGGTGGGCTTGGGAACCCTGCTCACATCGTTTGGGGCCGTGAGCTACACCCTGGCCGGATCTCCTTACGGATGGAACCCGAATAGGCGATAAACCTGGATGAGAGACTTGTGTGGTTAGTCAGGTCGTGGCAGACTCCCTCGCCAGGCTTCCGCTTGAACGTTGCCAAGATACACGAGGTGTACATGGCGGTAAGTGGCGAGAGCGTGTGTGAAGAAGTACACCCCTGCAGGGTTAACATCATCTATTCGAATAGCCGTGTCCGCGGAAAAGGTCTTCTGGGTTGCCTGTACAGTTCATAGACAAGTGAAAGTGGATACTCTAAAATGCGCAAGATAAGTGTGAGTACTATGGATGGCGTTCTCGTAGGGAGACGGGAGCGGATCCGTAGTGGTGTATTGATATGGTGAATATGTGGAATCGTGTGACCCACCTCAAAAGAGTTACTTGCAGTCGTAGTTCAGGATAGCCACCGAGTCAAAGCTGGCTTGCTGCAGTTAAACCCCACCATCCCCTTTGTTGATAATGATGCATATGTAGTTAGTTCTGATGTAAGTCTTGCTGGGTACATTTGTACTCACGTTGCTTAATTTATGTTTTTGCAGAGAGACTTCAGTCTCGCTAGTAGTTCCGCGTGGACTTCGATGTTTAGCTAGTTACCTCAGCTACGATCTTGTGCCCTCGGCAGGATCTGGTAGATAGTCAGGCTTCTCAGCCTTTTTCATTTGTAGATGTCTGTACTCAGACATGTTAAGCTTCCGCTTGTGCTTTGACTTGTATGCTCTGAATGTTGGGTCGTGAGACCCATGTTTGTAATATCTCGCTCTTTGGAGCCTACTGAATAAAATACTTGAGTTGTAGAGTCATGTTGTGATGCCATGTTGTATTTGCACATATCGAGCATATTGTGTATGTTATTGAAATGCTTGGTATGTGTGGGATCTGACTATCTAGTTGTTTATCCTTAATAGCCTCTCTTACCGGGAAATGTCTCCTAGTGCTTCCACTGAGCCATGGTAGCTTGCTACTGCTCCGGAACACTTAGGCTGGCCGGCATGTGTCCTTCTTCGTTCCTGTGTCTGTCCCTTCGAGGAAATGTCACACGGTGTCTATCGGAGTCCTGCTAGCCTGCTACAGCCCGGTTTACCGGAGTCCTGCTAGCCCAGCTTCTACAGTCCAGATTCACTTGCTGATGACCGACACGTTCATTGCTGGGTCATGTATGCCTGTCCTTGTAAGTTTTGTGCCACTTTGGGTTTACGACTAACCATGTCAGCCCGGGCTCCTTATCATATGGATGCTAGCGACACTATCATATACATGGCCAAAAGGCGCAAACGGTCCCGGGCAAAGGTAAGGCGACACCTGTGGGGATACCGTGCGTGAGGCCGCAAAGTGATATGAGGTGTTACATGCTAGATCGATGTGGCATTGAGTCGGGGTCCTGACAGCTTTGGTATCAGAGCTTCACTGCCTGTTGGATTACCAAGCCAAACTGGTCGAAGTTGAGTCTAGAAATTCTTTAGTATATAAGGGAATTGATTGTGGGATGGAACATAAGGCTCTTTTTACTCCTTATACCTTATGCCTTCTGATCTGAGTCACCTTATCTTTCCTACGGGGTTAAGGAACTAGGCTTTCTCTATCAGGATCACGTGTTACTAATCCGTAGACTGATAGAATTGTTGGATTTAATCCTTAGTTCAGTTCCTACTATCTCTGTGTATTCATTGTTGATCCCAGAACTTTGATTTTATGATGATCAAGTGGTTATGCCACCGTTCTGTAGGATGTCTCTAATCCTTTTCGAGCATTTACAACCATTATGCTGTCCGAGTCATCCCAGGTTTCTAAACAATGTGATGCATTTGCAAAATCCTTTCCCTTTGGCTTCGATGTTCCTTTAGGCCAGGTTAACCACACTAACTAGTGTATTGAGGTATTTCATTGCCTCAACATTTATGTTGGAGCTATTATTATGACCCTAGGTGTCTAGAGTATCACCTAGTAATTTAGCCATGCTTTTGTTCCCAATGTGATGATTCTGGCCACCAATCTCGAAAGCATTCCGTGATGCAATTTAGTTTGTAGGTATTCTACTCCTGGGTTTTGAACCCGATATTCACCCTACTTACCTCGTGTTGTTAGTACTTGCTAGTTCCTTTAAAATATTCGTAACCTTTGCGATAGTCCTCAAGGTCTGTGGTATTTCCTTCTTCTAATACCATGAACTATTTATGGTAGAAGTTCCTCGTTGAACCGAAAGATCACAACCAGAGTGCTCTTGATGAGTTCTCCATTCTATATCGTGACTCTGCCAGTTCTACCTTTCTGCATGGGTTATCCGGAAGAAATATGTTGAATTTGACTCGACATACTAACCTATGCATCCACAACTCAGAAAGTCATATGTTCCTTTGAGTTGTCCCTCTTTAGTTGTATTCTGACCCTCGTCTATCAGTTGATAGTCAAGAGTATGCGTGCATTTGTTCATCGATGCCTGTCACTCTTGTGGTCCGTCAAGCCATTCTATTCCAGAATGACTAGGAGCAACAAACTCCAGTACCTTATCCATTTCTAGGATTTGGTCAAAGTAGTTGCACTTCACAGATCAAAATGCCAATCCAGCTTTTGATTCTGTTCTACCTTGGAGTATTTCCATCTTTATATCAAGAATGTCATGGGAATTGCACACCAGCCTACGAACTCTTGATACAGTGATACCTCTTGCCCTCATTATTCATTTCTCGGTCCCCGTGTTGTTGCAACCGAAATACCGACAAGTGAATCGTGATGTGTGAAATCTATACTCCTAGCAACTCCATTGCTTGGTAGTTAAAGGACAATAACCTCATTCTTAGTATGTTGATTATTGAATCATCACCCTAAGTATGGTTGTGCCACCTAGTCCTTATTTCCGGTGCACTCTCCGATCAATGAGTTAGGATAGTGCCAATCCTTGCTTATATGATCATATCGTCTTGCCCTGAAAAGCAAGATTGTTCTCGAGCTTAGTAACATATCGGTGGTTCGTGTTTTTCTGAATATCTTCTCGGAAGTATCACCAGGTCGTCACCTGACCGCTATGTTGAGTTCGTGATCAAGTTGGTGTCTTATAAACCACCCCTTCTCCAAGAATCTATGTTGGGTACCCCGAGCTAGTTGGTTAAGCTGAACAACAAATTGGAGAGTTGGAAGATAGAAGCTTGTCCGATTTAGTTCATTATAAGGGATATCTTGTATGTGTGTTGAAGAAAGTGGATATTTTCATCGACTGAACCTCGTGATCAGTTAATGGATGTGTCATTTTATCCAACCTTTATTGAGTATGGGCTATTGTCAAAACAAATCCGAACCAACGATATTCGTAATGTTGTCTTACTCGTGGTTGACCCCTCGAGCATACACCATTATATCTTTTGGGTCTGACCAATGCTATCACCTTGTTCACATAATTGTGGAATTCCATTTACATGGAAATCTCGATAACTTGTTGTTGAGCTCATCAGCAACATTTTGTCTCATCCATGATTCGTGTTGAACATCCAGCTAGTGTTGGAAACTTTTATAAGCATTATCTTCATGTCCCGTGCATGAAGCATGTGTTCGGATGAAAGAAGTGACCTCCTCTAATTCATGTGCATTTGATGCAAGTTGCCGCCGTGAATTCGAGAAAGTCAATGTTGCCTCCTCTGGAACCATCTCAACTCAGCCATGCATGTGCGGAGTATGCTATGGTTTGATAGGCTCGCTACCTCCATTCTATATGTGTCCCTAACACACCAAGCCACTGATTGATTTGTTCAAAGAAAAGAAGTTCTTGCGCTAATCCTGAAGGGCCCAGACGGACATGCACAAGACTTCGTTATTGCAATGATGGTTCCCAATCAGGACTCGATAGTGTTTTATTATAAGACTACTACGTGGCCATGTCTGTCTGGGACAACATGCTCACATGTGTGTAGCAGTACCAGCTAATGTTTTGGAGCTTGCTATCGTAGTTCATTTCTCGAGAATCTCGCAACGTCATCTCGTCGGTTTGTGTTGCAAACTTCCATTTTTCTTTCTAGACTTGATGAGTCTGGAATATCATGTTACCAACCAGATCTGAATCTCAGGCGGATATGATGGTTGGAACATTTCCAAGATCTATGATGTAGGTCCCGACAAGGTTGATGTTCTGGCCGACACACCTAGCCAGAAGATCTATCATTGTAGTATCTTGATTGAGCAAGTCGACCATCTTCTCCATGAGGATTTCGAATGACTTATTATAGAAGTTGCTCCTTATGGATCCTTTGTGTTTCCGAAGTCCGACCTTTTCTTGATGTTCTAGATATCAAACCATATCTATGAGTGGGATGCGCTAGCACATCAAGGAGAACATTAGAAGCGGAGTGCTAAATGTCTCTCGGTCAATCATCCAGATTTTGCCCGTTGGCTCCGCTAAGGTGAGATTTGAGAAAATGTTATCTCCTTTTGCATCAGCATCGTCCATCACCATTCATCATGGTAGTACGTTGTGTTGCCAGGATCCTTGACACGGATATTGGTAAAACCTTGATGAATATGGAAATGCTCAAGTTCTTGAGAGCACGCACAAGCGCTAGGTGTTATCATCGGTACCAACTGGGGTTGCTCTCAGTTCCCTCGGTTATGCTATAACTTTTCAAACAGTGGATTCACTCTCTACTGTTGAGCTTCTCCCCAGTTACTAAAATCATCCCTTGTGTTGTTTTCAACAAGTTAATCCTCATCATCCATACTAGTCCGAGTATGTCATTCTACCGAACTCCTCCAAATGATCGATTGTGATTTGCCTTAAGACGGTATAAAGAGTTTCAATGATCTTTGAATCAAGGTAATTCTTTTTGCCACTTAAGGGATGATTCCACGAGTCACCTCCTCTAAGGTATCTCGTTATGGTATCATGGCAACTCAAATCTTTGCTACGTTGACAACTGTTCACCACCCTCTTAAGTGTGGAATTGTTGTCTACCTAGTGAACATTTATCATCTATTTCACTCCATCCCTCTAGATGTGTGCTTCGTGTCTCGGCTTGAGAGATGTTGCTCTGTCTCATTCCCTGAGTTGATCCTAAGTTGTTAGACCTTCAATAAGATCGATCCTTTTAGACTTTTTCTCTATCCTCTCTTTGTCATGTTAGCTGGAATTCTCAGAACAAGACGACGAGAAAAGATGGTGATTGAATCAATGTTCAATTGAAGTGCAACCTGGGTCGTGAAGATTGCGTTAGTTGCGTTCCCCCCTTCATTCTACCCTATGCTTGAATCTCGGGACGAGATTCTTGTTTAGTGGGGTGAGTTGTCACATCCCTAGCCTTGCTATGCACTTGGACTAGCTTGGTTGTTGCATCATGTCTAATTTATTTGAAAGTTGAAATGGGGATTGCTCAAACCCTAGCACCAGATCAAATCAACTAGGTTCAAATAAAAATATTCGCAATGAACCCAAAATGCCCTTCAGAAAAGTTCATCATTTTTGGATTAGTCTTCAACATCTCCCAAAAATGGTGCACATTTTTCGATGCCATTCTGGATTTTTGAATTAATTCATATGGTATTTGCATTTGGGCATTTAATTGCTAAATAATATTTTAAATGCTCAAATAATCACAAACTGAAATGTTTGTTGTTGGAAATATTCCAAATAGTGACATTGAGCAGTTTCTTGATTTTTGGAAATGCCCTGGCATTTTTATTAAAGCCAAACACAATTACAGAAATAGAAAGAGAAATAAAAATAGGAAGAGAACAGAGGCTCACCTGGAACTTACCTGGCGCCCACCAAGCCCATCTGGGCCTCACCTGTGCTGGCCCAGCCCACCTGGCCTGGTGCCAGTCATCCCCAACTTCTGCCAGTAGGCAGAGGAGGGACAACGCACGGCGCGCGCGCGGGCGCCACGCCACCAGGCTGCCTGCCTGCGTCGCCTGGCCACCGCGACGCCTCGCGTCTTCTCCTTGGTGCCGCCTCGACCCCCCTGGACACCACTGTCCCCTCCTCTGCCTTTCCCTTGTCCTCTCCCGCTACGACCGACGCGCCTGTAAGCCACTGCCGCCGTAGTCGACGCCACCGCCTCTCCCTCGCCCCCCTGGAGCTGCCCACGAGCTCCGGCTAGTCCCTCTCTTCCTCCTCACCGAGCCGCCCGACGCCGGACGCCCTGCATCACCCTCTGCCCCGCCATCTTCGCTGCCTCTGCCCTGACATCACCGACGGCCGCACGACCTCACCAGCCCCTCCCCGAGCTCGCCGTTCGCTCCCCTGCACTCGCAGTGAGCCACTGACCCTTCTCCCCCTCTCCGTTCTCGCTCTAGTGCACCGTATGCGCCGCCTCGAGCTCGTCTGCACGCACCGCCACCTGTGCTTGCCGCCGACGTGTCTCCGGCCATCTAATGGTCCGGCCGTCGTGCCCATTGCACTCCCCGCATCGCGTAGGAGCCGTAGGTGCTAGCGCCGTCCCGTCTAGGCCACTGCAGCAACGAGCCCGAGCTCGACCGAGCTTCGGCCGCCGCCGAGCTCGTCGTCGGCGCCACTCCGTCCACTCCCCGGCCGCGCCACCACCATGGTTGGATGCAGACGAGCGTCCGCATCCCGTAGTTGTGCTTCGCGCGCCAAACGGCGCCCTGTAGGCGAATTCCGCAGCGCACCGCCGCGTCTGGACTCGCCGGCGGCTAAACGCCGGCGACTGTTGACCCGTTGACCGGCGTGGGTTGACCCCACTGCCCGGTTTGACTCCCCCCCTCTCTCTCACTGACTTGCGGGCCCCACTCGGCTAATTAATCTAGTTTAGGTTTAAAACTTATTTAGTTTAACCTAGATTAGTGCTAATTAAACTAGGTTAGTTTAGTTAGCCACTGACACACAGGACCCACTGGTCAGTTTGACCTGGGCTGCCCCGTTGACTCGCTTACCTCATGCTGACGTCAGGCTGATGTAGTAATCCCTTTTCTGGTATTAGTTTGATTCTATTTATTCAGAAATTCCAGAAAATAGTGCTAACTTCTAAAATTCATAGAAATTCAACCGTTACTCCAAATTAAATAATTTATATATGAAAAATGATCAGAAAAATCCAAAGAATCTGTTTATGGCATTATCATGCATGTTTGAACAACTTTAAGCTGCTGTATACAACAATTTGAATTAACGGCATTTGAAATGTCATATATGGAGTTTGAATTTGAATCTTAGATTCAAACCAACTCCATTTAACCTGCTGCTAGTTGCATTAGCTCAAACCACAGCATATTGCCATGTCATGATCATGCATCATATTGTGCATTGCATTGATTGTGTTCTTCCTTGTTTGCCGGTGGTTGTTCCCTCTTGATAGACGTGTTCCGACGATGTGATCGTTTTCACCGATGAAGAACTATACTATCTTCAGAAGTGCCAAGCAAGCAAAACCCCCTTGTTCATTCCGATACAATCCCACTCTCTCGCTCCTGCTCTCTTTTACTACATTAGGACAACAACGATTCATCTGTTACTTGCTGCGGTAGCTGAACCCCTTATCCTCTGCATGACCTGTCATTGCCACAGTAAATAGATGAAACCCACTAGCATGAGTAGGAGTTGTTTGAGCCCTGTTGTGCCTACTCATTCATGCTTGTTTGTCATGCCTGCTACTGCTTAGAGTTGAGTCAGGTCTGATTCATCGGGGATGAATTGGAGGTGTGTGAACATGTCCTACTGTGTGTGAGATAAGTGTGTGAACACAATTTGGTAAAGGTAGCGGTGAGAGGCCATGTAGGAGTACATGGTGGGTTGTCTCATTGAAGCCATCCTCAAGAACTGAGTTTTGTGTTTGTGATCCATGAACAGCTACTACAACACATTGGGTTCCGGTAACTCGGACCCTCTCGGCTTATTAATCAACTTGATCTCTGTCCAGGAGTTGCAACTAGTTTCTGGTGTTTGTAGGTAGTGTTAGTAGTCTACCAAGTGGCACCCGATACAGGTGGGCTTGGGACAGACTAGGCACAGTGGCACGGTGTACCAAGTGGCACCCGGATGGTGGGCTTGGGAACCCTGCTCACATCGTTTCGGGCCGTGAGCGACACCCCGGCCGGATCTCCTTGCGGATGGAACCCGAATAGGCGATAAACCTGGACGAGAGACTTGTGTGGTTAGTCAGGTCGTGGCCGACTCCCTCGCCAGGCTTCCGCTTGAAGGTTGCCGAGATACACGAGGTGTACATGGCGGTAAGTGGCGAGAGCGTGTGTGAAGAAGTACACCCCTGCAAGGTTAACATCATCTATTTGAATAGCCATGTCCGCGGAAAAGGTCTTCTGGGTTGCCTGTACAGTTCATAGACAAGTGAAAGTGGATACTCTAAAATGCGCAAGATAAGTGTGAGTGCTATGGATGGCGTTCTCGTAGGGAGACGGGAGCGGATCCATAGTGGTGTATTGATATGGTGAATATGTGGACTCGTGTGCGCCACCTCAAAAGAGTTACTTGCAGTCGTAGTTCAGGATAGCCACCGAGTCAAAGCTGGCTTGCTGCAGTTAAACCCCACCATCCCCTTTGTTGATAGTGATGCATATGTAGTTAGTTCTGATGTAAGTCTTGCTGGGTACATTTGTACTCACGTTGCTTAATTTATGTTTTTGCAGAGAGACTTCAGTCTCGCTAGTAGTTCCGCGTGGAATTCGACGTTTAGCTTGTTACCTCAGCTACGATCTTGTGCCCTCGGCAGGATCTGGTAGATAGTCAGGCTTCTCAGCCTTTTTCATTTGTAGATGTCTGTACTCAGACATGTCAAGCTTCCGCTTGTGCTTTGACTTGTATGCTCTAAATGTTGGGTCGTGAGACCCATGTTTGTAATATCTCGCTCTTCGGAGCCTATTGAATAAAATACTTGAGTTGTAGAGTCATGTTGTGATGCCATGTTGTATTTGCACATATCGAGCATATTGTGTGTATGTTATTGAAATTCTTGGTATGTGTGGGATCTGACTATCTAGTTGTTTATCCTTAGTAGCCTCTCTTACCGGGAAATGTCTCCTAGTGCTTCCACTGAGCCATGGTAGCTTGCTACTGCTCCGGAACACTTAGGCTGGCCGGCATGTGTCCTTCTTCGTTCCTGTGTCTGCCCCTTTGGGGAAATGTCACGCGGTGTCTATCAGAGTCCTGTTAGCCTGCTACAACCCGGTTTACCGGAGTCCGGCTAGCCCAGCTGCTACAGCCCGGATTCACTCGCTGATGACCGACACGTTCGTTGTTGGGTCATGTATGCCTGTCCCTGTAAGTTTTGTGCCACTTTGGGTTTACGACTAGCCATGTCAGCCCGGGCTCCTTATCATATGGATGCTAGCGACACTATCATATACGTGTGCCAAAAGGCGCAAACGGTCCCGGGAAAAGGTAAGGCGACACCCGTGGGGATATCGTGCGTGACGGCGCAAAGTGATATGAGGTGTTACATGCTAGATCGATGTGGCATTGAGTCGGGGTCCTGACAATACCCAATGGTTTCCTTAGGGTATCCTATGAAGACGCATTTTTCTGACTTGGGTTCGAGCTTTTCAGGTTGAAGTTTCTTGACATAAGCATCGCATCCCCAAACTTTTAGAAACGATAGCTTAGGTTTCTTCCCAAACCATAATTCATACGGTGTTGTCTCAACGGATTTAGACGGAGCCCTATTTAAAGTGAATGTAGCTGTCTCTAGAGCGTATCCCCAAAATGATAGCGGTAAATCGGTAAGAGACATCATAGATCGCACCATATCCAGTAGAGTGCGATTACGATGTTCGGACACACCGTTACGCTGAGGTGTTCCAGGCGGCGTGAGTTGTGAAACGATTCCACATTTCCTTAAGTGTGTACCAAATTCGTGACTTAAGTATTCTTGTCCACGATCTGATCGTAGGAACTTTATCTTTCGGTCACGTTGATTCTCTACCTCATTCTGAAATTCCTTGAACTTTTCAAAGGTCTCAGACTTGTGTTTCATCAAGTAGACATACCCATATTTACTCAAGTCATCAGTGAGAGTGAGAACATAACGATATCCTCCGCGAGCCTCAATGCTCATTGGACCGCACACATCGGTATGTATGATTTCCAATAAGTTGGTTGCTCGCTCCATTGTTCCGGAGAAAAGAGTCTTGGTCATTTTACCCATGAGGCATGGTTCGCATGTGTCAAATGATTCATAATCGAGAGACTCTAAAAGTCCATCAGCATGGAGCTTCTTCATGCGCTTGACACCAATGTGACCAAGGTGGCAGTGCCACAAGTATGTGGGACTATCGTTACCAACTTTACATCTTTTGGTATTCACACTATGAATATGTGTAATATTACATTCGAGATTCATTAAGTATAAACCATTGACCATCGGGGCATGACCATAAAACATATCTCTCATATAAATAGAACAAGCATTATTCTCGGATTTAAATGAGTAGCCATCTCGTATTAAACGAGATCCAGATACAATGTTCATGCTCAAACTTGGCACTAAATAACAATTATTGAGGTTCATAACTAATCCCGTGGGTAAATGTAGAGGTAGCGTGCCGACGGCGACCACATCGACCTTGGAACCATTCCCGACGCGCATCGTCACCTCGTCCTTCACCAGTCTTCGCTTATTCCGTAGCTCCTGCTGTGAGTTACAAATGTGAGCAACGGCACCGGTATCAAATACCCAGGAGTTACTACGAGTACTGGTAAGGTACACATCAATTACATGTATATCACATATACCTTTAGTGTTGCCGGCCTTCTTGTCCGCTAAGTATTTGGGGCAGTTCCGCTTCCAGTGACCCTTCCTCTTGCAATAAAAGAACTCAGTCTCAGGCTTGGGTCCATTCTTTGACTTCTTCCCGGCAACTGGCTTACCGGGCGTGGCAACATCTTTGCCGTCCTTCTTGAAGTTCTTCTTACCCTTGCCCTTCTTGAACTTAGTGGTCTTATTGACCATCAACACTTGATGTTCTTTCTTGATTTCAACCTCTGCTGACTTCAGCATTGAAAATACTTCAGGAATGGTCTTCACCATCCCCTGCATATTGTAGTTCATCACAAAGCTCTTGTAGCTCGGTGGGAGCGACTGAAGGATTCTGTCAATGACCGCCTCGTCCGGGAGGTTGATCTCCAGCTGGGACAAGCGGTTGTGCAACCCAGACATTTTGAGTATGTGCTCACTGACAGAACTGTTTTCCTCCATCTTACAACTATAGAACTTGTCAGAGACTTCATATCTCTCGACTCGGGCATGAGCTTGAAAAACCATTTTCAGCTCCTCGAACATCTCATATGCTCCGTGTTGCTCAAAACGCTTTTGGAGCCCCGGTTCTAAGCTGTAAAGCATGCTGCACTGAACGAGGGAGTAATCATCAGCACGTGACTGCCAAGCGTTCATAACGTCTTGGTTCTCTGGGATGGTTGCTTCACCAAGCGGTCCTTCTAGGACATATGCTTTCTTGGCTACTATGAGGATGATCCTCAGGTTCCGAACCCAGTCCGAATAGTTGCTGCCATCATCTTTCAGCTTGGTTTTCTCTAGGAACGCGTTGAAGTTCATGTTGACATGAGCGTTGGCCATTTGATCTACAAGACATATTTTGCAAAGATTTTAGACTAAGTTCATGATAATTAAGTTCATCTAATCAAATTATTTAATGAACTCCCACTCAGATTGACATCCCTCTAGTCATCTAAGTGTTACACGATCCGAGTCGACTAGGCCGTGTACGATCATCACATGAGACAGACTAGTCATTATCGGTGAACATCTCCATGTTTATTGTATCTTCCATACGACTCATGTTCGACCTTTCGGTCTCTTGTGTTCCGAGGCCATGCCTGTACATGCTAGGCTCGTCAAGTTAACCCTAAGTGTTTTGCATGTGTAAAACTGTCTTACACCCGTTGTATGTGAACGTAAGGATCTATCACACTCGATCATCACGTGGTGCTTCAAAACGACGAACTTTAGCAACGGTGCACAGTTAGGGGGAACACTTTCTTGAAATTATTATAAGGGATCATCTTATTTGCTACCGCCGTTCTAAGTAAACAAGATGCATAAAACATAATAAACATCACATGCAATTATATAAAGTAGTGACATGATATGGCCAATATCATATAGCTCCTTCGATCTCCATCTTCGGGGCTCCATGATCATCTTCGTCACCGGCATGACACCATGATCTCCATCATCGTGTCTTCATGAAGTTGTCACGCCAACGACTACTTCTACTTCTATGGCTAACGCGTTTAGCAATAAAGTAAAGTAATTTACATGGCGTTCTTCAATGACACGCAGGTCATACAAAAATAAAGACAACTCCTATGGCTCCTGCCGGTTGTCATACTCATCGACATGCAAGTCGTGATTCCTATTACAAGAACATGATCTCATACATCACAATATATCATTCATCATTCATCACAACTTTTGGCCATATCATATCAAAAGACAATTGCTGCAAAAACAAGTTAGACGTCCTCTAATTGTTGTTGCATATTTTACGTGGCTGCAATTGGGTTCTAGCAAGAATGTTTTCTTACCTACGAATAACCACAACGTGATTTTTGTCAACTTCTATTTACCCTTCATAAGGACCCTTTTCATCGAATCCGCTCCAACTAAAGTGGGAGAGACAGACACCCGCTAGCCACCTTATGCAACTAGTGCATGTTAGTCGGTGGAACCTGTCTCACGTAAGCATACGTGTAAGGTCGGTCCGGGCCGCTTCATCCCACAATACCGCTGAAGCAAAATAAGACTAGTAGCGTCAAGAAAGTTGACAAGATCTACACCCACAAAAGATTTGTGTTCTACTCGTGCAATAGAGAACTATGCATAGACCTAGCTCATGATGCCACTGTTGGGGAACATTGCAGAAAATAAAAAAATTCTACGGTTTCACCAAGATCCATCTATGAGTTCATCTAAGCAACGAGTGATAGGAGTGCATCTACATACCTTTGTAGATCGCGAGCGGAAGCGTTCAAGAGAACGGGGATGATGGAGTCGTACTCGCCGTGATCCAAATAACCGATGACCAAGTGTCGAACGGACAACACCTCCGCGTTCAACACACGTACGGAGCGGATGACGTCTCCTCCTTCTTGATCCAGCAAGGGGGAAGGAGAGGTTGATGAAGATCCAGCAGCACGACGGCGTGGTGGTGGATGCAGCAGGACTCCGGCAGGGCTTCGCCAAGCAACTGTGGGAGGAGGAAGAGGTGTAGCAGGGGGAGGGAGGCGCCAAGACTCAGGGTGCGGCTGCCCTCCCTCCCCCCCTCCTTTATATAGGCCCCCAGGGGGAGGGCGGCCCTGGAGATGGGAATCTCCGAAGGGGGCGGCGGCCAGGGGGGTGGAGTGCCCCCAAGGAAAGTGGTGCACCCCCCACCCTAGGGTTTGCCCTCCGGGATAGGTGGCCCCACCCGGTGGACCCCCGGGACCCTTCCGGTGGTCCCGGTACAATACCGGATGACCCCGAAACTTTCCCGATGGCCGAAACAGCACTTCCTATATATAATTCTTTACCTCCGGACCATTCCGGAACTCCTCGTGACGTCCGGGATCTCATCCGGGACTCCGAACAACATTTGGTTTGCTGCATACTCATATTCATACAACCCTAGCGTCACCGAACCTTAAGTGTGTAGACCCTACGGGTTCGGGAGACACGCAGACATGACCGAGACGGCTCTCCGGTCAATAACCAATAGCGGGATCTGGATACCCATGTTGGCTCCCACATTCCCCTCGATGATCTCATCGGATGAACCACGATGTCGAGGATTCAATCAACCCCGTATACAATTCCCTTTGTCAAACGGTACGTTACTTGCCCGAGACTCGATCGTCGGTATCCCAATACCTCGTTCAGTCTCGTTACCGGCAAGTCACTTTACTCGTACCGTAATGCATGATCCCGTGACCAAACACTTGGTCACTTTGAGTTCATTATGATGATGCATTCCCGAGTGGGCCCAGAGATACCTCTCCGTCATACGGAGTGACAAATCCCAGTCTCGATCCGTGTCAACCCAACAAACACTTTCGGAGATACCTGTAGTGTACCTTTATAGTCACCCAGTTACGTTGTGACGTTTGGTACACCCAAAGCACTCCTACGGTATCCGGGAGTTACACGATCTCATGGTCTAAGGAAAAGATACTTGACATTAAAAAAGCTCTAGCAAAATGAACTACATGATCTTGTGCTATGCTTAGGATTGGGTCTTGTCCATTACATCATTCTCCTAATGATGTGATCCCGTTATCAACGACATCCAATGTCCATAGTCAGGAAACCATGACTATCTGTTGATCAACGAGCTAGTCAACTAGAGGCTCACCAGGGACGTATTGTGGTCTATGTATTCACACGTGTATTACGATTTCCGGATAATACAATTATAGCATGAATAAAAGACAATTATCATGAACAAGGAAATATAATAATAATCCTTTTATTATTGCCTCTAGGGCATATTTCCAACATTGCAGACCCAAGAAGAGCGAGGGTTTGGGGATCATCAACTTACGTGTTCAAAATGATGCATTGCTGCTCAAATTCCTTCATAAGTTTTACAACAAATATGATGTTCCTTGGGTCGCGCTGATCTGGGAGTCTTACTATGCCAACTCGGTCCCGCACGCAATGGACCCATGTGGATCATTTTGGTGGAAGGATTTGATTCAACTTATGCCTATCTACCATGGAGTGACCATGGTTCAAATTGGCAATGGATCTTCGAGCCTCTTTTGGAAGGATAATTGAAACCAAACAATCTATGCGGACACCTACCCTAGGGCTTTCTCTTACACGCTGATCAAAGATGCCTCGGTTAAGGACTTTCCTGGCTACCACCAGCATGCAAACGGCCTTTCACCCCCCTCTCAATGCAAGCCCGTGAGGAAGTGAGAGAAATCCAAGAGGG
>NC_041391.1:431281183-431350212 GCF_002162155.2 Triticum dicoccoides | reverse complement strand
CCAAGAGGGAGTAACTAACACGGTTCCTTCTGAAGGCATGATACCTGGACATGTATTTGGGGGCGGTGGGGGGGGGGGGCAGAAGTTCGTAACCACAACATATTACAAATTCTACTTCAGAGAAGTGATTTCCCATGAAGCATTCGGTTGGTTATGGAAAGCCAAGTGCACACCGAAGATCAAAGTCTTTGGATTGTTCCTGTTGTCTGACCGTCTTAACACCAGAAACATGCTCAAACGACGACACTACAATATTGGTAACAACTTTGATTGCCTGCTATGTGGAGAACATGTTGAAGAAACCGTGGAGCATCTATTCTTCCACTGCAAGTTTAGCGGGAATGTTGGCAATCCCTCTGTATTCACTGGTTCACTCATGATCATCGGCTCGAGCTTATTAAACAGCAGAAACAACTCCACCCCCGCAAGATGTGGGTAGATATATTCCTGGTGGCTGCTTGGAGCCTTTGGAAAGAGCGTAACAACAACCATTTCAGACACGTGAAGCCCACCTTTGCATCCTAGAAACAAAGATTCAAGTCTGATTTTTTCTAACCTCAGATATAGAGTTCAACCATCCAAAGTGCAGTTTATTACTGCACCGCTGAACATCATGCACTAAATCCACTAGTAGTCTAGAATACCCCCCCCCCCTATCCACCCCTTCTCACCCCTTGCCCTCATGTACAAAAAGATGTAATTACACTCTGGTTACTATATTAATATATATGCAGTAGGAGCCTTTCCTACTGTTTCATTGTCAAAAAAAAAAAACAATACCTCGACCCCGAGGGTGGACTACTCCCGCATCATCATAGGAGCAACACATGATGATGAAGAGTTTGGAGAAAATGAATCCCCCCTCCGATAGGGTGCTAGAAAAGAAGCGAAGATCGTCTCGGATTAGGAAGTGACAGTGGCAGAAAAATTAGGGTAAAAATAATTCTGGCGTTTTTATAATAGTTTAGCATATTCACAAAAAAAATCTAATAACTTGAAAACGAGTGAGTATGTCCTAGTGGAAAGGCCAGGAGGCAAATTTGCCACAACGGAATCACACGAGCGTAGCTCAGATGAATAGGTTTCTTATGGTGGAATCAGCTCTCTAGGTTCAAGTCTGGTGCTCGCATTTTTCTGGATTATTTGAGGCTCTCTAGCGATGTTTATTGACGTTTCTGTCAACTATGAGACACATATAATGACTTCGTCAACCTCATGATGAATGCTGACTCCATATCTCAAAGGTGCTCACAAAGATAGGGTGTATGTGTGTGTTCATACGGACGAGTGTATTTGGGCATGTACGATTGTAATGCGTTGAAAAAAAGACCCCACCAATAGTTGGTCTTCAGTCGGGAACGACCCATCGAACGAAATTGTTCGCTGGAGAAGGAAACAATTAGCAAACGAAAAACATCTCCTCGATCGTTCGCTCCTGTAGCGAACACTGACCGTGGAACGTATATCTTTTTTTTCTTTGGCGAGAATCCACAATGGTTTCAGAATGTACCTACTTTGGGTTGCAAGCGGAATCAACAGTGGTTTCCTGACGTATACGTACTTGACAAGTAATCATCAGCAAGCCGTTCTTGTTTACGATCAACGGCGTACGTGCAGTCATTTCGCATCAAGCGCACGCTACTACGGTAGTGCAGTCCGTTCCTCAGTCGGCTGAACCCCCTGCCTCATAAATAATACTGTACGTACGGTTGTATTTTCCACCTTTCGGGAGACCATCGTCAGAACTTCCTCTCGTCTCCCTCCCTCTCTTGGTTCCAGGATTCTTGATCATCCATCCGCCTCCCGGATCTGCCCTGCTCGCCCCGAGCATTGCCCTCGACGTACGTACGGCGGCAACCATGAAGGTCGAGCGTTTGCTCCCCGACCAACATGACAGCACGAACTTTTATGCCATGTCCCGAGAGATCGCCGCCGCGCACATCTCGCGCACCGCCGCCGGCCTTACATCTCCCCCGGCGAACGTCGTCCCTGAGATGCACGCCGGCCCCAACTTGGACGGCGCCGCCCTGGAGCTGGAGATGTCTCCGCAGAGGTGCTACGAGCTGTGTGCCGACTATGACGTGGAGATCGACGAAAGCCTCCGAAGGATGGAAGCGGTGGAGGCCGGGGAGCGGCCCTGCCCCGAGTACCTCACCAAGGTGCAGCACGGCCAGATGGACAACTACAAGCGCGCCCTGCTCGTCAGATGGATGTATTTCTTCACCCGACGCTACAACCTCGCCGACGGCACGCTCCATCGCGCCGTCGCCTACGTCGACCGGTTCCTATCGGCGGTCCCCCTGACGATTACCGACGACTACGAGCTCCGCCTCCTCGGCGCCGTTGCCGTCTTCGCTGCGGCCAAGTACGAGGATCGCTACACCACCCTGAAGCTGAACTCTGGCGAGGTCGCGTCGTACGGCCTGTTCGCCAAGGACGAGGTGGTGGCCATGGAGACCAAGGTTGTCGCGGCGCTCGACTACAGGATGGGAGGCCCCACCGCGTACACCTTCGTCGACCACTTCACCCGGCGCGGCGGCGAGGACCCCCACGACGACATCGTCAAGTCCCTGGCGCACCACTTGGCGGACCTCACGCTGCTCGACTACGGCAACCTGCAGTTCCTGCCGTCCACCGTCGCGGCATCGGCGGTCTTCGTCGCAAGATGCACAATCAACCAGATGCGCAGCTTCAGGTGGAACGACGGCGTGAAGGAGCTGTTGGCGTGCACGCGCTACGCCGCCGAGGACCTTCGCGCCTGCATAGCTACCATGTACGAAATGCACGAGCTCGAGACCTGGCCAGGTTACCAGCACATGACGATCAACTACCAGATGCATTACTCCCTGCCTGATCGACTTGAGATGACTCAGCACATCTTCTTAGCGGATTAGGACCTAGAGCAGTGAATTTGTAGGTGGTATATCTGGATTGTGTGCATTGGCACTCGATCAATTTTTGTCATGCTCTGTAGTGTGCTACTCCAACGTGGTACCCTGGAATATAAAACTGGTGTTTATTCAATCTAGGTAAATAACTTTCTGCAAAGGAGTAGATCTATTATAAAAATTCGGTAAAAGCATCTGAAACTTAATAAAAATTGTATCAAGATTCCAAGACCACCGTACCACCACTACTGCCGCCAGCACGAGCCGCCGACGCGACGCTCCCCTACTGGAGCCGGATCGATTTTATTGATGACAAAGATTCCGAGACCACCGTACCACCACTACTGTCGCCAGCACGAGCCACCGACGCGGCGCTCCCCTACCGGAGCCGACTCGATTTTATTGATGACAATCGGGAAGTCTTCGTGCACGTACCCCTTAGGACGAGCACCCTGGAGCCACGGTGTTGGCATTGAATCCTTGCATAGATGTGAAGTACCCGACATCAAATCTCGGAGTCAATTGCAGAAAACTACCACATTTGCGGCTAGATTTGCAGAAAACCACCAAGTCGCTAATTCATTGCAAAAAACACCACATTAGCAGTAAACTTGTTGCAAAAAGCACTGATTGCTCACTTTGCTTCATTTAATCGCATTTCCGACAAGTGGGGCCCGCTCGTCGGGAGCTGACGTGGGAAAAAATCGCCACGTGTGCGGTTGACTGAGTCTTCTTCCTTCTCCTCTCTTCCCCTTTTATCACACATTTTGTCAAACATGTTGAGGGCATATCCCGCCAGCGCCATGGCGGCCGTCGCGGCTAGCCCCAATAGGCCGCCCCAGCGAGCTCCCCTCCGCCCCTCACCGCCCATGGAGCTAATCCCGAGCTCCTGCCGTAGCTCGCGAAGGGAGGCATCAGGGGTCCCCCGCCCGTTGCTGCAGTCGGCCGCGATTTTAGCGGGAACAAGGACCTCGTCGCACAGCTCCGCCTCGGCGTGCAGCATCCCGTGACCCTCGTTCTCGCGGCGATGGACCTCTCGCTGGCTGGCGTGGATGCGGACAGGTTGGACTCGCCGACGCTCGACCGCCTCGCGCCGGGTGACGGCAGGCCGGGCGGCGCGCCGTCGTGCGATTCGTGCTGGGGGAGGACCGCCTCGCTCAAGGAGGCAACGGGACGCCGCCGCTGCCATGAGCGCCAGCGAAGACAATGCACGGCGACGTCCTCCCAGTGACCATTCTTCTGCTTAACGACGAGGAGGAGGAGCAGCACCTCCCCGCCCTCAATAAGCTTGCCGGCCGCGGAGCAGCAGGTACGCAGTGGGGACGTGCACGCCCTGGGCCTGGTGCTCCTCGGTGCGTCTGATGGCGAAGCCGAGCTTGGTCTCCTCCTCCTCCAGGGTGATCTCCACGGGCATCTCTCCGGCGGCCGCGGTGTACCAGAAGCACACAGCTTGCCGGGGCAGCGCATTAGGGCCTGCTGCGATGGCCATGGCGATGACGGGAGATGCCAGCAACATGTTCGATAAAATGTGTGATAGAAGGGGAAGATGGGAGATGGAAGAAGACTCAGTCAACGCGCACACGTGGCGATTTTTGCCAAGTCAGCTGGGCACCACTTGTCGGAAACACGATTAAATGAAGCAAAGTGAGCTATCAGTGCTTTTTGCAACAAGTTTACTGCTAATGTGGTGTTTTTTGCAGCGGATTAGTGACTTGGTGGTTATCTGCAAATCTAGCCGCAAATGTGGTAGTTTTCTGCAATTGACTCCAAATCTCGCCACATGACGAGAAACTCTAACCTCATTGTCCCAAGTAGACGACAGGAATCTGTGCTGAAGCTTCGTCGACTACGTCTAGACGGACAAATTCGAGGAGGATCGGAGCCCGAAAGACAAGTTCGAAGAAGAAACGCCACCATCCGCCCGAGGGCCGCACTTGTGAGGAAAAAAAATCATAACCTAAACTACTAACCAAAGCGAAGGCACCGGGATCCCCTCCCCTCTAGCGGCCGCCAAAGCGGTAGGCGAAGGGGAAGCGAATCCACGGGCTCGTCGGGGAAATCTGGAGGTGAGAGTTTGCCCTTACCGCCTGAGGTTAGGGAGGAGAGGAAAATCTCGTAACTATTATTTTTTTCTTTGCAACATATGTTCAATGAACGTAATTAACACATGAGATGATATACATAGTATTTGTTAATCAATGTGTTGGATATATATAGTCATGAGATGATTAGAGATGATATTAGCCTACTTAGGGCGGGGTAGTTTATTAATGGGAATGATTGCGCCTGGTCGACCGGCTGAGTTTCGGCCGGTCACACCACTCGGGCACCTGGAACACCTTATCTCTTCACATTGTATCCTTTCCTCTCTTATTTTTCTCCCCATCGTGCACTAGCCACCGCAACTTTCATGGCACCATCGATTTACTGCTCTGCTCGACCCCAACCTCTGCCCCCATTATGGTAGGCGAGTGCCTCTCCTCATCCCTCCTTCTCACGAGCTCACGTCCGCAAGGGAACACCACCCGCCACTCTTTCAAGCCTACCGCAGGAGGAACCATGGTAGTGATGCAACGGCAAGGATATTCCGCCGCAGGAGCTGCTAGAGGAGGTCGAGTGCAACTGGCGGTTGCTGGGGACGTATCCAGCAATGCACATCGATGGCGAGCTGTGACCCAGGGGTCAAGCGATACTGGAACCATCGGCCATGGTTGCTGCAAGCAGCAGTTGCCGGCTATGGAGACGGGAGAGCTCCAGTGCTGCAACTGGAAGTTTTTTTGCTGGAACCGGAGTCTAAAAATGCTGGAACTAGAGGCCATGCTTGCTGCAACCAGCAGTTGCCGGCTGCGAAGGTAGTGGAGCTCCGGTGCTGCAACCAGAGATCTTTTTTGCTGGAACCAAGCTAGGGGGAGCTACAATCACTATTGGCTGGTGCTGGGACCGGTCAGCATTGAGATCGTTTTTGCTGGACCTGCAAGATTGTTTGCTGTGGTGATAGTTGAGAGTTTTGCTGTGACCGGCGGCGGTGATGTAATTATGATGGATTCGGAGATAAGCTTTGCTGGAACCGACACATTTTTTGTTGCTGTCGGCAAACCAATGGAGTTTTATTGTTGTTGATAATTTGTTTGCTGGGGAGGACGGCGGTGCAAGCCGACGACGGTGACGAAAGGAGGTAGTGACGCAAGGATGTTGCAACCACGATGAGTATCGCAGTAAATTTTATACCCTTCACCATCAAATTTTGTTGGTGGATCCTAACACTCCTGAGGTGTTGTTCATCAAGCGTTACATTGCTGGATTGCATGCAGAAATTCATACCGTAGTTGTTTTGCATCATCCAGAAGATGTCGACACTGCTAGTTATTTGGCTCTTTTGCAGGAAGCTACAAGCTTCAGGCGCCTCTCAAGCATTAGCGTCACTCTTCCTCCAAACATATTGGATATGCAGATAAGGTCAAGGCTCCAGCAGTTTCTAATGATCTTCGCAAGATGTCTGAGAGAATTAGGGCGATGCGTGGATATCGCAAGTAGAAGAATATCTGTTTCACTTGTGGTGACCATGGGCACGGGGTAAAAAATGTCATGATAAAGTCCTGATTCACATTATGAAGGAACTATTGTTTATGACCAAGGAAGTAGTCACGGTTGTGCCGGCACGTTGCCGCACCAGGCATTTGCACGGACTTATTAGCAAGCGTGACATACTTATCCGAATTGATTATGGAGAAAATTCCTTGTTTGTTATGTTGGAGATATGCCCTAGAGGCAATCATATGGTTACAATATTTCCCTACTTGTTCATGCATGAGTCATTTATATTGTCCTTGAACATCATCAATGATATGTATCAATAAGTATGTGCATTGTATGTGAAACTATATATTGTATGATGATGTTTCTAATGGTCCCTAGTCGATAAGGTTATGCGGACACATACCCTTTCACTATTATATATACTCTTTGGTTGATGACTATGTTCCACAAGAGATGGGCATATAGATGCTAAAACGATAGTATGGACTCGGGGATGGAGATCAACGAGTCGAACAGACCCACTTTGAGACTCAACGAGACATTGTCATCTGTTAGTCTCAAGTACGATGTATACGCCATGTCTTAGACTTGAGGTCCTCGCATGTTCTTGGGATGAGGATCGACTCACATTGGGTCTATCAAACGCTACTCTATAACTGGGTAGTTATAAAGGTAGCTTTTGGGCGAGTCGTGAGATATGCCGCAAGACATGGTTGACCAGGATGGGATTGCCCGTCTAATACGAAGAGATATTCTCTCGGTCCTCTCGAGTGATCAGATTCAGAAAGCCTGGCCATGCAACTTGGTTAAAGAGTTAACCCGGTTCAAGAATTTATCTCACAGTTTCAAGAAGATAGGTTGAGGTACCACAAGGATGACAAGTACTCGCCTTGAGCTCGACAACATATATCCTAAGGCAAAAGGAATATTGCATATGACACTGTCGGATTTCGGGTTCCGGCAGACCCTTGAGGTTCGAGCACTGGGGTGCGCACGAAGATCTCTCCCCTACTAGCTCACGTCTCTAAGTCTCGCAAAGATCTAAGCAAGAAAGATGAACACACAAGGGACACGAGATTTATACTGGTTCAGGCCACCATTGTGGTGTAAAACCCTACTCCAGTGTGTGGTGTGGTGGATTGCCTCAGGAGCTGATGATGAACAATACAAAGGGAGAACAGCCTCACGAGGGGCTGTTCTTGAGCTGGTGCGATGAACTGCTTGGGCGAGTTCAGTTGCTTCTCTCTCTCTCTCTCTCTGGTTGATCTCTAGATGATCTGGATCCTCTAGATGCCCCGGATCCCTCTACTTTGTGGGTGGCTAGCCCTATTTATAGAGCGAGGCCCTGGTCCTCTTCCCAAATAATGAGCAGGAAGGGCGCCAACAATTGGCCATTTTGAAGGGGAACATCTGGTACACTTATCCTGACTAAAGTTGGTCTTCGGCTGCCAAAGGCTCTGACGGTGACGCCGCCCTGGGCTCCACGATGACCTCCATCCTGCCGTTCTGTTGGTCTTGGTCTCGTTGCACCGAAACGTAACCTTTGCTTGATGCCTTGGCCTGTGCTTGCCCCCTTTGCACCGAAAGGGAAACAAGGACACTGCATAGGCCGGCGCCCGCCTGGTGCCCGCCTGGTCCTCGATCATCATGGCTTGCGTCACGGGCCCCTCGGGTGGTTCCCTGCCTTGATCTCTCCGCCTCCTCGCGAGCCTTCCTGAGGAGGCTGCTCCTGAGGAAGCTCCCTGTCGTCCGCCCCGCGAGGCTTGGCCCCTCGCGAGGGTCTTGAGCTTGAGCTGATGAAGCTGGGCTGCATTGGGCCCCCACTTGAGCCACGCCGTAGGCTGCAGGCAGGCAAGTTTGGGGACCCCCGTTCCCAGAACACCGATAGTAGCCCCCAGGCCCAAGGCGCGCCCGAACTTGGCTTAGCAGATAAGCGAAGGGGCAAGTGCGAAGCGCCGCGGGCCCCAACAACCTGCGGCCTTGGGCGCCGCGTGGCGGTCGATTGGACGTGGGCGTCTCCGCTTCCCCACGATGCCTCTGCAACCGCATGACTTGACAAAAAGGGGTGCCCGGGCCAGACTGACCTGCTTTTTTCTCGCCTCCCTTACTCCAGATCCCCTTTCTCGCCCTTCTCCTTCCCGCTTCCGAAATCTTCCAGATCTGCCTCAATCCTTCCGCCCGGCGAGCTATGGCGCCCCGCAAGACTCCGACTGAGGCCTGGTACTCCCCAGCTTTGGATCCCCCGAACGTGTCGGAGAGGAATCTCGACCTCCTGCGCCCGAGGACGGTGGTGCAGGGCAACGCTGGAGCGACTGTGCTTAAGGCCGGCTCCGGCCAGCCTGAAGGCAAGGTGAGCACCTTCTACCCGCTCTTCATGAGTGCCATCGTTGCCAGTCTGGTGCCTCCTTTTTCCGAGTTCTTCCTTGCTGTTCTTCGCCTGTACAACTTGCAAGCTCTGCACCTCCACCCCAACTCGGTTCTTCTTCTGGCGATCTTTGCCTACTATTGCGAGGCTCATGTTGGGATAAAGCCCTCAGTGGCCTTGCTCCGCCATTACTTTTACCTCCGGGTTTCTCGTGGCCCCATCTCCGCATGCGCGAGCTTTGTCGGATAATCTGGCTCCAACGCCATCTCGAAGCCCGGGAAGAGGACTGAAGGCTTCCGGAGTAGGTGGGTCATGGTGGACGCCGGGCGCATCCACCCCCGACTTGTGTTGCCCACGGGGCAGCCCAAGGCCGTTGATGTGTGGTCTCGCGCAGAGCTCGTCGACCCCCGCGCGAGGGTGGTGCTGGAGAGGATGGACGCGAACCTGAGGCCAGGCAACCTGGGGTCAGCGAAGCTGACCGGGGCCACACTCCTGAGGGAGTTTCTGGACCACCAGGTGGCTCCACTCCGGGAGAACTCGCTCCCGCTGTGGAGGCTCGGGGAAGTAGATGCTGCCATTCGCTTGAGCTCCGCAGCCCTAGCCGATGAAGATCTGGTCGCTGCCCTCCACTCCTTAGTCAGGGGAGACGTGGCGAGGCCGGACGGTGCTCCTTTCCCCCTGTTTCTTCGTGAAGACTGGGAGCAGGCGGTGGACGCCATGCCCACCTTCAACGGTGAGGGGCTAGTGCCCGCGATGGCTCCCGGGGATCTGACGGCGTTGTTGACGGTGAATGTGTCCTCCAGCGACTCCAGCGGGAGTGAGGAGGGAGAAGAGGAGGAGGAGTTCTACTCCGAGGCGACTGGCGAGGAGTCGGAGGAGTCCTTCCCCCGGCGCAGGTCTCGCACCCTCCGCTCCATGTCGGACGACGACGAGGCCATCGGCGGGCGAGGAGGAGTGGATTCTCCCCCAGTCCCGAGGAAAGACAGATCGGGGCTGGTGGCCCCAGGATCCGCTCTGGCTCCGGGGCGGTCTGAGGCCAGCTCCGGCCTTCCCGACACGTCCTCTGCTTCCATACCTCCCAAGGCTGACCCCAGTTGCAGCCTCTTGGGCTTCAAGTTTGGCCGGAGGCTGCTTGAACCCGCGAGCGATGACCCGTAAGTACTCGATCCGTGCTCTGCTTTGTTTCTGTCTCCGAGACTTGACGCATGCACTCCTTGCTCAGGCCCGCACCTGAGGCGAAGAGGTTGAGGGGGGCTTCTAGAACCTACTTGAGGCGAGTTCGCCTGCCGAGGCAGCACCTTCTTCTGCGGGGAATGGAGGCACCGAGGCCCACGCTTCCCCTGCCCGGTCGTCCTCGCGAGCCCAGCAGGGGCACTCTGGCGAGGAGTCAGCCCCCGTGGCCCCGCTGACCTTGGAGGGGCCTAGGCTTGGTGTTGCTGCTCAGATGCCCAAGGCCCGGGAGGCTCCTTCCTCCCAAGCCATGATCACCCTGCCGTCCTCTCCGCCTGCTCCACCAGCTCCCGTCTCTTCTGATCCCTCCGCTGTCTTGGACTAGGCCACCAACGAACTGCGTCGGCTTCGGGAGGATCTCCAGAGCGCGGACCCCCGCCTGCTGGTCGGGCGCCTGGAGTTAGCCTCCGGCTGGGCCCGCTCAGCTGCCTTTGTCCGAGCGGCGCAGAGGCAGGTTGCATCCGCCTCCGACGAGGAGAAGCAAGCCGCCCGCTAGGCTAAGGCTGCTCGCGATGCTGCCCAAGGCGAAGCTGCGGATGCCCAGGGCTGCTGCAAGGCATTGGAGTCCGAGCTGCAAGACCTGTGCGAGGAGCTCACGAAGGAGGTCCGCATCCGCCAGGAGAAGGAGGAGGGGATGAAGGTTCGGGAGGCTGCCATCAAAGACCGGGACGCCGAGCTTGTTGACTGTCGTGGCCGGCTGGAGACGCTGGAGCAGGCGCTGAAGGTGGAGAAGGCCGAGCTAGACCGCAAGGCGAAGGTCCTGGCCAAGGACTGGGTGGCCATCGCTGAGCTGGAGGAGAAGGCTCACGCTGCGCTGAAGACGCTCTATGAGAGCGGCTTAGAGGACCCGTTGGCTGGCGAAGAGGACGGCCCTGCCGTGCTGCTTCCCTTCCTGGTCCGTGCGCTTGAAGATGCCGCGGATGGTCGTGCCCTGTCGTCTGCAGTGTTGACGCGCGTCCTCAGCCACATCTACCTTCGCGACCCCAAGGTCGACCTCGACAGCCTGATGGAACCCGTGAGCAGCGACCTTGCTGCCGCCGCTGCTAAGGCTGTGAAGGGCCAAGCCGAGGTTTGGGAAGTTCCGTGCCTTCAGCATCTTGCCTAGACGCGGCTCCACTGGTTCCGCGGCTTCAGGAGGCAGAACCGCCCAGCGTGGGTCCACCGCAGGCGGCAGCGCCACTGGAAAGTGATCCCCTTGCGTCCTTTGTCCTGTTTTAATTCCTGCAACATGCACCATGCCTCGTGGAGGCATTTAAATTTTCGTTTGGTGTTGTGAAAACACTTTATGGCTTGTAATATTTGCTTTTGAATTCCTTAGGATTTGCATTTTCCCTCCTATTTGCCTGTGTTCTACGTCCGCAGGGCCCGGCCCCGCGCATACCTCAGCCGCCGTTAGCCCCGACCGGAAACCATGACGGGACTAAGGAGTGAGGGGCTACGTGGCAAGTTAGGCTCCTGAGTCGCAATGCTCAGGATTCCCCCTTGACGCGCAGACAACAAGTAGGGAAGGGAGGCGTAGGAGTGGATTTGTCGTTCTACGTCGTCAGGGCCCGGCCCCGCACATATCTCAGCCGCCGTTAGCCCCCACCAGAAACCAGGACGGGACTAAGGAGTGAGGGGCTACATGACCAGTTAGGCTCCTGAGTCGCGATGCTTAGGAGTCCCCCTTGATGCGCGAACGAGCTTTCGTACCTTGGCTCCGCTCGGGGAGAGGCGCGTGACGACCAGGTCCGAGGGACCTGGCTCGGTGGCGTGCGTTCGGGCGTAGCCCGGGCACAACCCCCGTGTCCAGCCCCCTCGCGCGGCACTCCCGAGGGGAGGCGTTGCGGTTGTGCCAGACACTAAGCTCTGGGCTCCCTGAGGTTGATATAGCCGTGGGCCGCCCTCAGTTGTTTATCACCAGCGCGGAGCATAGCGCTTCCGTTTGTGTACGGGCATAGCCGCTCCTCGGCAGTGTCGCCAGCCAGCGCAGAACATGGTGCTTCCACTGGTACGTGGGAGGGGGCTCCCCTCCGGGAGGAGCCCCTGGGGCGTGTACAGCCCCGCCCTGACACGTGGCTGGCACGGTAGGGCTAGGAGAGGTGTATCTGGGCACCCGTGAGCCAGCGTGGGACTCACGAGGTCCTACCACGAGGCGGGTTGCGCCTGACTCTGGGCCTTTATCAATGGAGTGTTCCTGCAGGGTGGTTAGAATGCAAATGCTCTACGTCCTCAGGTCCCGGCCCTTGAGCGAGCTCAGCCGCCACTGGTATGATAGGTCGCGATGTCGTGGGTCAAGGCCAGGGGGTGAGGGCTGGAGAGCCAGTAAGAGACCATGAGTCGTGATGCTTAGGTGCCCCCCTTTTAACGTGCAAGCGCTTTGCATGCGAGCGGAGAGGTCCGTGATAAGCAGCAGATGATAATCAAGAGGACCAGGTTAGGCTCGGAGGAGCGAATCGATTTAGGTAGGTGCCGAAAAAGCAAGCGCCACTGGGTCAGGCCCGAGCAGCTTGGGGATAATGCAGCCCGAGGGGCGCCCCAAACAAAGCAGATGAAAAACATAAGCAAAACAGATACATGCCACAGGGACGGACCCACACGACCTGGGAATGATGCGGCCCTGCGGGCGCTCCCAGCTAAAGAGAAAACTTGAAAAAATGTCACCTGATATCATTGCAGAGCGAGTGTCGGAGTAGCTATCGACGCGCGGTGAAGCAGCCAACCCTCACAAGCCCTCGGAGCCCTGAGCCTCGGGAGGCTCTGAGGGTCTGGGTGGCTCCTGAAGGTCCATCTCCATCTCCTCCAGGAACGCGTGGTGCCTGGCCACCTGAGCTTCCAGGATGATCCTCATCAGGCGCTGGTGGGCAGCAGCCGCGTTCGGCGGGCCAAAGGGCATGCGAATGTAGCTGTGAGGTGGACCCTCACAACGCCCCACGCGTGAAGGCCATAAGCGCTCCTGAGACGCGGCTCGGTTGAGCCCCGGTATGTCGATGCAGACGTGCAGCCCACCATCCTCGCCGGGATGTGGGGCTATAGCGGGTAGGCGGCGACTGCCACGCATGACTCTTGACTCCTGTAGCTCTTGAATGTTCCTCACAATGAACACCTGGGGGTTTTGCCTTCCTTGCCTTATACCTTCCTGAGGGAAACGTGCCTTGAAGCACGCCTCCAAGTGGTGCCCGAGCGCCTCCCTCGTGACCTTAGCGAGGTCGGTGGCCCTCCAGGAGAGAGCCCCCGAGCCCTGCCCGAGGAGGGCACCGGGCGCGCCTTCCTATGCGACAGAGGGTGGCGCCCCTTGGACTGGCGCGGATCCTGACGCAACGCCTCCAGAGGGGCCTGCCTCGTGATTTTTTGGGCCAGATGAAGCCTTCTTCTTCTTAGGAACTGCCTCGGGGAGCCTCCCGCTCCTGTGATCTGGGTCTTCGATTGCCGCGGCCTGGAAGGCACGCTCAAGAGAACACACTGCATCCCTTTCCTCGCAAGGCACTATGATGATTCCACCGCTTCCTGGTGTCTTGAGGACATTGTAGCCATGGTGAGTCACTGCCATGAACTTGGCCAGAGCTGGGTACCCAAGGATGGCATTGTATGTATCACGCCCAATATGCGACCCTATCCAAAAGGAACTCGAAGATCCCACCAAGGATAGACCTGCATATTGAAACACTTTTGCAAGGTGGATATCATTACATCAACATTACATAATAGATGGGAATACATACAAGAGGCATACAATGCCACATGAATACAACATCACAATACATAAGAGCATCATCCGACTACGGATGAAACACAAACAGAAACTCAAACGACATCCACCCTGCTAGCCCAGGCTGCCGACCTGGAACCTATCCCCTAATCGAGGAAGCAGAAGAAGAACTCAACGCAAGCAAACATCGCTCTCGCGTCATGATCACCGCATAACCTGTACCTGCAACTGTTGTTGTAGTAATCTGTGAGCGACGAGGACTCAGCAATCCCATTACCATGGGTATCAAGACTAGCAAAGCTTAATGGGAAAGGAAGGGGTAAAGTGGTGAGGCTGCAGCAGCGACTAAGCATATATGGTGGCTAAACATACGCAAATGAGAGCGAGAAGAGAGCAAAAGGAGCGGTCGTCAACTAGTAATGATCAAGAAGTGATCCTGAACTCCTACTTACGTCAAACATAACCCAGAAACCGTGTTCACTTCCCGGACTCCGCCGAAAAGAGACCATCACGGCTACACACACGGTTGATGCGTTTTAATTTGTATCTGGTGTCAAGTTATCTACAACCGGACATTAACAAATTCCCATCTGCCTATAACCGCAGGCACGGCTTTTGAAAGATTATACCCTGTAGGGGTGTCCCAACTTAGCCCATGATAAGCTCTCGCGATCAACAAAGGATATACCTTCTCCCAGGAAGACCCGATCAGACTCGAAATCCCGGTTTACAAGACATTTCAACAATGGTAAAACAAGACCAGCAAAGCCGCCTGATGCACCGACAATCCCGATAGGAGCTGCACATATCTCTTTCTCAGGGCAACACCGGATAAGCGAAGCATACAGGAACCAACGTAACCCAAGTTGCCAAGGGATGGCCCCGCACGGTGCTCTAGTTTGGACCAACACTTAGACAAGCATTGGCCCGGGGGGGCTATAATAAAGATGACCCTCGAGAGAGCGACTCCCAAGGGAAAAGTAGGTGGTGGTGAGGCAAATGGTAAAACCAAGGTTGGGCCTTGCTGGAGGAGTTTTATTCAAAGCGAACTGTCAAGGGGGTCCCATAAATCACCCGACCACGTAAGGAACGCAAAATCCGGGAACATAACACCGGTATGACGGAAACTAGGGCGGCAAGAGTGGAACAAAACACCAGGCAAAAGGACGAGTCTTCCACCCTTTACCAAGTATATAGATGCATTAATAATATAAGAGATATTGTGATATCCCAACCAAAATCCTGTCCACCATGGAGCAATCTTCAACTTCACCTGCAACTAGCAACACTATAAGAGGGCTGAGCAAAGCGGTAACATAGCCAAACAACGGTTTGCATAGGAAAGGTGTCAAAGGTTAGAGGTTCATGGCAATTTGGGAGGCTTGATGAGCAAAAGATAGGTAACGCAGCATAGCGATAGAACGAAGCAACTAGCATAGCAAAGATAGTAGTGAGATCCAGGGTAGCGGTCATCTTGCCTGAAATCCCGCAAGGAAGAAGAACGAGTCCATGAAGAAGATGAAGCCACGAAGACGAACCAAGCGTAGACGAACGAATCCTCACGATCACAACGAAACAGGAACTATCAAAAAGAAGCAAACCACTCATGAACAAGGCATGATGCACAACAAGCATGATGCATGATAAGGCTACATGAAGCTACTCATGGCAAGAGATGATGCAAACAAGAGCAACACATCATGGCAAGTTTAAATGAGGTCGGGAACAACATATAACAATTCCAGTAAGTCCTCATATGCAAATTTCGAAGTTGGTCCAGATCTGAACAAATAAGTTGAAGTTGTTAAACAGCAAGTTAAGATGCACAAAGATGATCTACACGAGATTCTAGTCAAGTTACATATGAAGTTCATTCGGAGCTACGGCCTAGAAGATATGAGCAAAACAAGTTAAACATGGCATTGACGCAAAATGCACCCAAACATCAAGCAAACACCTCAAAACAAGTATGCAACATGATAATATGAAACTACATGCAATATCAAGCAAGTTTCATATAGGGCACACTCAAAACGGAGCAACGGTGCAACACACACACTCTATACAAGTTTAAAGGACAAGCTGTCTAAAACAGCAACTAGGCATATTTCAAGCATCAAAACAACATGCTACAGGACCTCAACAAGTAAACAAAAGGCATGGGCATGATGTACAGGTAAAGCATTACAAAACATGAACACTGAGCTATCTCCAGAAATCACTAGAACATGCTCAAACACACATGGCAAGATTGCAAGTAATAACAATTTCAGACTTTGCAGAGAATAACATCAGGATGCAATGTTTAGAGCTATCAAAAAACATGTTACAGGAACTTATAATGGAAAACAAAGGCATGGCATGATACTACTAAATGCATAGATCAAAAGTCCTTTACTGACCATAAGCCAAAAAGGAACAAAAAATATGATGGCACCCATGTAAACATGGCAAGTTATAATACAGATTCAAACATGGCAGGAACAGAATTATGAAGGCATGTTGGTGAGCTTGTACCACTCACCACAGAGCAATACATGGCATGGCAAGGCACCCAACAGTAAGAAGGCATGTTTGTGAAGCTAAGCATGGCAATAGCAAGTTCATAGGGTGCATGGAACACTAGCAACAATCATGGCAACAACTGAACTTAATGATAACAGCCTGTCATCAACATTATCAAGCAACTTTGGAGCAAGATATGAACAAGTTAAAACAAACTGTAAATGCAACCAGGGGCATGGATGGATAGAGCATAACATGTAGAACAAAACATATTTAGTGGACATCTCCAGATTATGCATAGAATGATTTGTAGCAGCAGGTTTACATAGCATCACGAAATAACAGATTCAGCCTAGCAAAACAGCAACAACAAGTACCCTACTTAACAAGCTCGATTCACTCACCACAAGTCATTGCATAACAAGATAAGCATAGCATCAGCAAGAAGACATGTTTATGTAACAAACAAAGGCAAGAACAAGTCCATAGCATGCAAGGATCAACTACAACAACCTTGGCAAAATTGAATAACATGTAAACAATCTGCCAGGAAATATTTTGAAGCAAAAGTAGAGCACGAAAACGGCATGCTAGACTACTCCATAATTGCAAACATGGGCATGAATGGATAGACAATAACCATATGTTCAAAACACCCTTACTGAAGTATCTCAAAATATGCATGGATCTCTCGGACGGGCGCCGGAGTGGAAGAAGATGGCCGGATCCGGCGCTGGGCACCTCGGACGGGCGCCGACGGGGCTTGCGGGCGGCGGGGAGCGGCGATGGCGGGCGGTAGCACGCGACACCGACGGAGGAGCGGCCGGGGAGGAGGGCGGTGCCGGCGGGCGGTTGCCAGGCGGCGGCGGCCGGCGAACGGGCCGGGCGGCGGAGCACGGGGCCGCAGGGAAGAGGCGCGCCGGAGCTGGCGAGCTCGGGCGCCCGCGGGCGGCGGCTGAGGCGGAGGTCGCCGGTGGACGCCGGCGCTCGGGGCGGCGATGCGGGTGCGCGGGCGTCGGTGGCGGATCGGGCCGGGCGGGCCCGCGAGGGGCTCCGCGGGCCGGCGGCTGCGGGGAAACCGGCGGGGCGACGTGGCGCCTCCTGGTTGGGCGCGGGAGGCGGCGGAGCAAAGGTGGCACATCGTGATTGGTCTGGGTGATGTGGCGGCGGCGGTGGACATGTCCGGCGGCGGGGATTTTTGTCCGGTGGCGCGGTGGGGAAAAGGGGTAGGGTTTCATCTGCGCGAAAATCCGGGAGGGGCACAAATATATAGGTAGAGGGAGCTAGGAGTGTCCAAATGAGGAGCGGTTTTTGCCCACACGATCATGATCGAACGACCGAGAGCATGGAGGAGAGTTAGATGGGTTTTGGGCCACTTTGGAAGGGTGTTGGGCTGCAAAGAGAAAGGGGGGTTCGGGCTACGCGGTTAACCGTTGGAGTATCAAACGACCTCCAAATGGCATGAAACTTGACAGGCGGTCTACCGGTGCTATACCAAGGCCCCTTGGCAAACCTCGGGCCATTCCGAGAAAGTTTAACACCCGCTCACAACGAGAGACAAAAGGGGTACGCCGGAGGGCATAGGAGTGCCGGATTGCAAAACAGACAACGGGGAAAATGCTCGGACGCATGAGACGAACATGTATGCAATGCAATGCACATGATGACATGATGAAATGCAACACGCAAGCAAAATGACATGGCAACTATGGCGAATAACTGGCAAACACCTGGCGCATCGAATCCGGGGCGTTACAGTACGGCAGGCGAATGTGGGCGACGTCGAAGTCAATGAGCTCGGTGTGGTAATTGTTGCGCTGCCCAAAGGTGACGGGAAGATGAACTTGCCCTATTGGAACAGTGGAACCATCAGTGACTCCTGAGAAAGGCTTGGTTGGCTGAAACTGATCGTATGGCACTTGGATATTGTTGAACGTCTCAACGGATAGGACGTTGAGCCCAGCCCCGCCGTCGATGAGTGTCCTGGTGACTTGCAGATTGCTGATGACTAGGGAACAAAGCATCGGGAGGACCCCGGCCGTTGCCGCACACTTGAGCAGATCCACTGAACTGAACGTGATAGCGCATGCGGACCACCTGAGTGGGCGTGTGGCCTCAAGCTTGGGAAGGACTGCATTCACCTCGCGAGCAAACTGCTTGAAGATGCGCTGAGAGGCTGGGGCCTGAGCGCCGCCCAGGATGCGGGTGATTGCACGCGGCTCCTGGAAGCCCCCAGCCCCCTTGTCCTGGTGATGGTCTACATTCCTCCTTGGCGGCGGTGGCAGAGGAGGGAGGCCTGCGTTGCCTTGAGGACGGTTCTCGCGAGGCTGATCCCTCCAACCTCCCTCGCGAGGCTGGTCCTGCCAGCAGTCCTCGCGAGGCCGGTCACGCCACCCTTGGCGAGGGCCACGGTCTTCCCATCGTCCTCCACCTCTTCCTCCTCCTCGGCCATAGCCCCGGTCGCTGCGGTCGGTGCATCGGCCAATACGCCCATATCGCACGACCCTGAGCTCCTGACATTCATTGGTATTGTGTGTGTGGAGGTCGTGGTACACGCAGTACCGACTGCCCTTAGATGACTTAGGCTGATCCCTGCCTCGCTTGGTGTCTGGCTCTGCTGCGAGCACATCTGCCCCCTTGCGCTTCACGTCCTTGACCTTGGGCTTCTTCTCTTCTGGGTCGACAGCTGGGAGCTCGAGGAGGGAGAGGTGCCCTTCCTCAGCCCTGGCGCACTTGGTAGCCAGGTTGAACAGCTCCAGCGATGTGCACAGGTCTTCATGGATTGCTAGCTCCTCTTTCATCTTGATGTCACGCACACCGTCAGAGAAGGCTGAAATGATGGCCTCCTCAGTCACCTTGGGAATCTTGAGGTAGGCGTTGTTGAAGCATTGGATGTACTTCTGCAGGGTCTCTCCCGGCTGTTGCTTGATGCGGCACAGGTCACTCATGGCCAGGGGTCGGTCGCGAGTACCTTGGAAGTTGGCGATGAAGCGGGTGCGCATCTCGTCCCAGGAGGAGATCATGCCTGGGGCCAGGTTCAGGAGCCAGGTGCGGGCACCGTCCTTGAGTGCCATGGGAAACCAATTCGCCATGACCTTCTCGTCCCTGTTGGCGGCCTCGATGCCCAACTCGTAGAGCTGGAGGAACTCCACGGGGTCCGCAGTGCTGTCGTAGCGCGGAGGCAGGTCTGGCTTGAACTTGCCGGGCCACGCGACGCTACGCAGCTCGGAGGTGAAAGCGCGGTAGCCTACAGTGGCCACCGGAGCTCTCTGCTGAGGTGGGGCTTGCTCCTGGGGATTCCCGCGCGCCGCTGCCTGGAGCAACGCTGGGTCTTGACGTGGCGGTGTAGGGATGCAGTCATGGCGCATCGGTGCTGGGAGCACGCGAGCACCTTCTTGGGGGCGAGGGATCTCTTGGCAGCTCCTTTCTTGTTGCGCAGGCGCCGGATGCGGCGGGTCTTGACCTGGGGCCGCGCGCCTTGGAGCCAGGGCGCCTTCTTGGGGAGGAGGTGGAGGAGGCACCTCCTGCTCCTCGCCTCCTGTGTAGGATGGAGGGTGAGGCAGCGAGAGGGATGGCATGGGAGAGCCCCCTGCGGCATTGACGAGTTCGGTGATGCGGGCGAGCCAATCCTCGTAGAGGTCGTCGACGGGGCGGTAGTGCAGGAGCTCACGCGCCAGGAGCAGCACGGCGTGCGCGTCCGTGGGGGCGAGACGGGCGTGGGACGACGAACCGGCTGGAGTCAGCGATGGGGTGGCGGTGCGGCCATCGCGCCGCACCGAAGGATGCAGGGACGAGGCCTGCTGCTTGTTCCCCGCCGGGCCGGTGGCGGCGTTGGCGACATGCAATGGAGAACGACAGGGGCGTGCGCCGATGGGCTCCGTCTGGGTGACGCGGGTGGTGAGAGCAGCCCGATGCTCGGCGCGGGCTCGGCGAGCGTCAGCCATGGTCACGGCGGAAGATCAGACACGACTAGCGGAAGAAATATTCCGGCGCACCCCAACCTGGCACGCCAAATGTCGGATTTCGGGTTCCGGCAGATGCTCGAGGTTCGAACACTGGGGTGCGCACGAAGATCTCTCCCCTACCAGCTCACGTCTCTAAGTCTCGCAAAGATATAAGCAAGAAAGATGAACACACAAGGGACACAAGATTTATACTGGTTCATGCCACCATTGTGGTGTAATACCCTACTCCAGTGTGTGGTGTGGTGGATTGCCTCAGGGGCTGATGATGAACAGTACAAAGGGAGAACAGCCTCGCGAGGGGCTGTTCTTGAGCTGGTGCGATGAACTGCTTGGGCGAGTTCAATCACTTCTCTCTCTCTCTCTCTGGTTGATCTCTAGATGATCTGGATCCTCTAGATGCCCTGGATCCCTCTACTTTGTGGGTGGCTAGCCCTATTTATAGAGCGAGGCCCTGGTCCTCTTCCCAAATGATGAGCGGGAAGGGCGCCAACAATTGGCCATTTTGAAGGGGAACATCTGGTACACTTATCCTGACTAAAGTTGGTCTTCGGTTGCCAAAGGCTCTGACGGTGACGTCGCCCTGGGCTCCACGATGACCTCCACCCTGCCGTTCTGCTGGTCTTGGTCTCGTTGCACCGAAACGGTAACCTTTGGCTGATGCCTTGGCCTGTGCTGGCCCCCTTTGCACCGAAAGGGAAACAAGGACACTACGCAGGCCGGCGCCCGCCTGGAGCCCGTGTGGTCCTCGATCGTCATGGCTTGCGTCACGGGCCCCTTGGGAGGTGCCCTGCTTGATCTGTCTGCCTCCTCGCGAGCCTGCCTAAGGAGGCTGCTCCTGAGGAAGCTCCCTGTCGTCCGCCCCGCGAGGCTTGGCCCCTCGCGAGGGTCTTGAGCTTGAGCTGATGAAGCTGGGCTGCATTGGGCCCCCACTTGAGCCACGCCGCAGGCCGCAGGCAGGCAAGTCTTGGGACCCCCATTCCCAGAACGCCGACAGACACATTGTCGAGGTTCGTCAAAAGACTTTATGCACACATGGGAGTTGGCACGTTCAGCTAGGAGTCGATACCACCTATCGACTTGGGTTATGTTCATGTGTGCATTAACCTATAGGGTCACACACTTAAGGGGCTTTAGCCCATTCGGATTGGATCAAAGTGGAAAATGGGTATAGACTCCTAGCGGGCCTCAAAATGTTGGGCCCACCTCGGAGGTCTATATAAAGGGGAGTGAGGCACACCTTTTAGGGTTGATCTTTTTCCCCCACCACACCCGCCTCCGCTGCCACTCCCCACATCCTTATGCCGCGTGACCAGACCTAGCAGTCCGCCGCTTGACACTGCTCCATGGACAATTGGATACCTTAGAGTCATCGCACCTGCAATGCTCTGATGAACCATTCGAGGGATCCGTGAGGAATCGTTTGAGGGAGATTCTCTACACGAGGAGGATACGACTAGGCTGGTCAGCGACTCACATCACCAACTCTACTTTTACTTCAGTCAATGTGTGACTAGTGGTAAAGGCTACCATCTATTCCTAGTAGTATAATCTTGGTTGCGCGGTACAAACTTTTATTTTCCGCTAGAGTAGTGTACCGCGTGCCTCAACAGTGGTATTGGAGCTTTTGTTGCGTGGTAGTAGATTTAGTGATTTTCATATGAGATATGCAGATCGGTTCAGGTGTGGGTCGATGTGATGGGCGATGCATGTCAGTCTTGAAGGTTAGTTTCGTGATCGTGACATGAATTACCCCTACTAGTCGATTTCTGCCATTGGGTTAGATTATGGACCATAAATACAGATGCAACATGCGAAGATCAATGATATTGATCGACTTAGAATGAACATCAACACCGCGGAAATATGCATTTCACAGTGCTGAAATCCGTTGAAGCAATTTCGGTAAAACAGCCATAGCTTTGTCATACGAACTCCAATTGAACTCCACTATGTGTGAAACTGAAGATTGTAAGTGCATCTAGTGCCACCCCTTGTTGGTTTTGGAGTATTGACGACAAACGTGGTTGAGGGACCGATGACCCACAAGCATAGGGGATCTATCGTAGTCCTTTCGATAAGTAAGAGTGTCTAACCCAACGAGGAGCAGAAGGAAATGATAAGCGGTTTTCAGTAAGGTTTTCTCTGCAAGCACTGAAATAGTAGGTGATAGATAGTTTTGTGATAAGATAAATAGTAACGAGCAAAAGTAAATAAAGTAAATAAAGTGCAGCAAGGTGGCCCAATCCTTTATGGAGCAAAGGATAAGCTTGGACAAATTCTAATAATGAAGAAGGAGCTCCCGAGGACACATTGGGAATTATCGTCAAGCTAGTTTTCATCACGTTCATAAGATTCGCGTTCGGTACTTTGATAATTTGATATATGGGTGGACCGGCACTTGGGTACTGCCCTAACATGGACAAGCATCCCACTTATGATTAACCCCTATTGCAAGCATCCGCAACTACAAAAAGGAGTATTAAGGTAAACCTAACCACAACATTAAACATATGGATCCGTATCAACCCCTAACGAAGCAACGCATAAACTACGGTTTAAGCTTCTGTCACTCTAGCAACCCATCATCTACTTATTACTTCCCTATGCCTTCCTCTAGGCCCAAATAATGGTGAAGTGTTATGTAGTCGACGTTCACATAACACCACTAGAGGAGAGACAACATACATCTCATCAAAATATCGAACGAATACCAAATTCACATGACTACTAATAGCAGGACTTCATCCATGTCCTCAGGAACAAACGTAACTACTCACAAAGCATATTCATGTTCATAATCAGAGGGGTAATAATATGAATAAAGGATCTGAACATATGATCTTCCACCAAGTAAACCAAATAGCATCAACTACAAGGAGTAATCAACACTACTAACAACCCACAGGTACCAATTTGTGGTTTTGATACAAGATTGGATACAAGAGATGAACTGGGTTTTGAGATGAGATGGTGCTGGTGAAGATGTTGATGGAGATTGACCCCCTCCCGATGAGAGGATCGTTGGTGATGATTTCCCCCTCTCGGAGGGAAGTGTCCCCGCAGAACAGCTCTGCCAGAGCCCTAGATTGATTCCGCCAAGGTTCCGCCTCGTGGCGGCGGAGTTTTGTCCTGTAAGCTTGCCCACGATTTTTTCCAGGGGAAAACCCTTCATATAGCAGAAGATGGACATCGGAGGCCCACCAGGGAGCCCACGAGATTGGGGGCGCACCCTAGGGGGGGGGGGGGCGCCCCCTGTCTCCTGGACAGGGTGTGGGCCCCTGGCCTATTTCTTTTGCCCAAAAATTCTTATTAAATCTAAAAAGTTGTTTCGTGGAGTCTCAGGTCTTTTGGAGTTGTGCAGAATAGGTTTCCAACGTTTGCTCCTTTTCCATCCAGAATTCCAGCTGCCGGCTTTCCCCCTCTTCATGGTAAACCTTGTAAAATAAGGGAGAATAGCCATAAGTATTGAGATATAATGTGTAATAACAGCCCATAATGCAATAAATATTGATATAAAAGCATGATGCAAAATTGACGTATCAACTCCCCCAAGCTTAGACCTCGCTTGTCCTCAAGCGGAAGCCGAAATCGAAAAATATGTCCACAAGTTTAGAGATAGAGGTGTCGATAAAAAATAAAATACGGACATGAGGGCATCATGATCATTCTAATAACAACAACATATATGGATTTTGTCATATGATTTCCTATGTTCAAGTAATAAGCAATTCACAATGTCAAGTATGGTTCAAAAACTTAATGGTTAACACTCAGACGGACATGAGGGAACTAACAAACTATAATCTCAGTCATTGAAGCAATTGCAATTTATTGTAACATCAGAAAGAGTCAATAATAGAGCTTTTCAGCAATCTCACATACTCAACTATCTCGTAGTCCCCTATAATTGTTAACACTCATGCAATACTTGTGGTTATAGAGTTTCAGCTGGACACTTAGAAAGATAGGGGCTTATTGTGTTGCCTCCCAACGTATTCACCTTTAGGTGATGTCAATAATAATAGCCTATGCCAACTTACATCCAATATATGTATCATGATCTTTCAAACACAAGGAGCTTGCCAAAGGATAAAAATAAAAAGGGAAAGGTGAGAATCACCTTGACTCAAGCATAAAGTAAAAACATAAAGTAAAAGATAGGCCCTTTGCAGAGGGAAGCAGAGGTTGTCATGTGCGTTTAGGGTTGATGCACGAAATCTTAATGCAAAAGAACATCACTTTATATTGCCCCTTGTATGTGGACCTTTATTATGCAATCCGTCGCTTTTACTACTTCCACAACAAGTTCGTACAAAGCTTATTTTCTCTGCACTAATAAGTCATACATATTTAGAGAGAAATTTTTATTGCTTGCACCGATGACAACTTACTTGAAGGATCTTACTCAATCCATGGGTAGGTATGGTGGACTCTCATGGCAAAACTGGGTTTAAGGATATTTGGAAGCACAAGTAGTATATCTACTTGGTGCAAGGAATTTGGCTAGCATGAGGGGGGAAGGCAAGCTCAACATGTTTGGAAGGTCAATGACAATATACTTTAACTGAGATGTCAGAAAACATAAACCATTACATTGTCTTCCTTGTCCAACGTCAACTCTTTTAGCATGTCATACTTAATGAGTGCTTCACAATCATAAAAGATGTCCAAGATAATATATTTATATGTGAACCCCTCTTTCCTTATCACTTCCTATTAATTGCAACGATGACCAAGGCTATGTTCATCAACTCTCAACAATTTTTATGCCTCATACTTTCTATGTGTGAAGTTATCACTATCCATAAGATCAATATGAACTCTTTTGTTCTTTCTACTTTTTCAAGATCATAGCAACATAGCAAAGCCCTTGAATCAACACTAATCTTTATTATAGATAGCACACGGACTCAATTACAAAAGGAGATCGCAACGAAAAACTCAAAACTACTTGAAATCAAAAACTTCAACTACTAAAAGATCAAGATACTACTAAAAGGATCAAACTAAATAAAGCGGTAAAGATAGGAGTGTGATGGTGATACGATACCGGGGCACCTCCCCCAAGCTTGGCAGTTGCCAAGGGGGGTACCCATACCAATGTGATTATTTCTTCGGAGGTGGTGAAGTAGGAGTTGTTGATGATGTAGGCTTGTCGTCCATATTCCAAGGCATAGGCTCTCCATCATAAAAGGATGATCGAGTCTCCGGGATCCTTAAATCTGCAGCCAAACTCATTCTCTTGAATCTATATTCATACACACAGTTCTAGTTTTGCAGGTCATAAATCTGGGCTTGGAGGTGCTCAATTTTCTCTTGAAGCTTGAAGATGGTCTCCCAATGACTTTGGCATCCAGCTTGTGGTTGTTGGTGAACTCCGTGATCATCATCTGGTTGGCGTTGAGTCCACGCTCCACCATCCCTTGACACTTGAAAACTTCTTGCTCCATGGCTTCGAGCTTTGTATCCACGCTTCCGGTACGCCTTGGTCCCTCCACATTGGGGATGTGCAACACCCCCTCACACATCTCAATGGTTTGAGGGTGATGCAGCACCTCCGCAAGATAGGGGTTGATAACCCTCTCAAAAAACTTGTCCTTGGGAGCGCTTGGAGACGACATGATGTTCTAGATCTGAAACAGAAACAGCTCGAAACAAAAACAGAGGAAACTTGCGTGATACGGTGGTGAAAACCTTCGGGGGTATATATAATGAATTTTTATCGACCAAAATACATAACATACAAGAAAACGGAGTCCGGGTGGCACACGAGGTGCCCACGAGACAGGGGGCGCATCCTACAGGGGGGGGGGCGCCCTCCTCTCTCATGGGAGCCTCGTGTCCCTCTCGGACTACTTCTTTCTTCCTAAAATCCTTAAAATACCCAAAACTGATAAAAATTGCCATTAGAGTTGTTTTGGAGTCGGTTTACTTACCGTACCACATACCTGCGCCTTTTTGGAGTCTGGAATGTTCTGGAAAGTGTCTCTTATGTATTCCTCAGGGGTTATGGTTTCAATAATATTAGTTTCAACATTGATAGGATTACCTGAAATATAATGTTTAATTCTTTGACCATTTACCACCCTCGGGTTTGTGCCTTCGAAGTTGTTGATTTTTATAGCATCAGAATGATAGACCTCCTCGATAACGTAGGGACCTTCCCATTTTGAGAGAAGTTTTCATGCAAAAAATCTTAAACGAGAGTTGAACAATAACACATAATCTCCTACGTTAAACTCACGCTTCTGTATCCTCTTATCATGCCAGCGTTTGACTTTTTCTTTGAAAAGCTTAGCATTCTCATATGCTTGGGTTCTCCATTCATCAAGTGAGCTAATATCAAATAACCTTTTCTCACCGGCAAGTTGGAAGTCATAATTAAGCTCTTTAATAGCCCAATATGCTTTATGTTCAAGTTCAAGAGGTAAATGACACGCTTTTCCATAAACCATCTTATATGGAGACATACCCATAGGATTTTTGTATGCAGTTCTATAGGCCTATAATGCATCATCAAGTTTTTTGGACCAATTCTTTCTAGATCTATTCACAGTCTTTTGCAAAATTAATTTGAGCTCTCTATTGCTCAACTCTACTTGACCACTAGACTGTGGGTGATAAGGAGATGCGATTCTATGATTGACATCATACTTAGCAAGCATCTTACGAAAAGCACCATGAATAAAGTGTGAACCACCATCAGTCATAAGATATCTAGGGACTCCAAACCTCGGGAAAATAACTTCTTTAAGCATTTTAATAGAAGTGTTATGATCAACACTACTAGTTGGAATAGCTTCTACCCACTTAGTAACGTAATCAACAGCAACTAAAATATGTGTATAACCATTGGAGGCAGGAAAAGGTCCCATACAATCAAAGCCCCAAACATCAAACGGTTCAATAACAAGAGAATAATTCATAGGCATTTCTTGACGTCTACTAATGTTACCTATTCTTTGACATTCATCACAAGATACGACAAACTTACGGGCATCTTTGAAAAGAGTAGGCCAATAAAAACCAGATTGTAGTACCTTGTGTGCAGTTCTATCTCCAGCGTGGTGTCCTCCATAGGATTCAGAATGACACTTGCGAAGGATTTGTTCCTGTTCATGCTCAGGCACACAACGTCTAATAATACCATCTACTCCTTCTTTATAAAGGTGTGGATCATCCCAGAAGTAATGTCTTAAATCATAAAAGAACTTTTTCTTTTGCTGGTATATGAAACTAGGAGGTATATATTTAGCAACAATGTAATTAGCATAATCAGCATACCAAGGGGCAGTATGAGAAGCATTGACAACCGCTAATTGTTCATCAGGAAAGCTATCATTAATAGGCAGTGGGTCATCAAGAACATTCTCTAGCCTAGAAAAGTTGTCTGCAACAGGGTTCTCAGCTCCCTTTCTATCAATAATATGCAAGTCAAATTCTTGGAGCAAGAGAACCCATCTAATGAGTCTAGGCTTAGAATCTTTCTTTTCCATAAGATATTTAATAGCAGCATGATCAGTGTGAATAGTAACTTTGGAATCAACAATATAAGGTCTAAACTTATCACATGCAAACACAACTGCTAAGAATTCTTTTTCAGTGGTAGCATAATTCCTCTGGGAAGTATCAAGAGTCTTACTAGCATACTGGATAACATTCAATTTCTTATCGACTCTTTGCCCTAAAACAACACCTACAGCATAATCACTAGCATCGCACATAATTTCAAAAGGTAAATTCCAATCAGGTGGCTGAACAATAGGTGCAGTGATCAAAGCCTTCTTAAGTGTTTCAAATGCTTCTACACAATCATCATCAAAGACAAAAGGAATATCTTTTTGCAATAAATTAGTCAGAGGCCTAGAGATTTTAGAAAAGTCCTTAATGAACCTCCTATAAAAACCAGCATGACCAAGGAAACTTCTTATACCTTTTATGTCCTTGGGACATGGCATCTTTTCAATAGCATCAACTTTGGCTTTATCAACTTCAATACCTCTCTCGGAGATCTTGTGCCCCAAGACAATGCCTTCATTAACCATAAAGTGACACTTTTCCCAATTCAGGACGGGACTAGTGTCTTCGCATCTCTGCAAAACTCGATCAAGGTTGCTCAAACAATCATCAAAAGAGGATCCATAGACGGAGAAGTCATCCATGAATACCTCATAAATATTTTCACAAAAATCATAAAATATAGCCATCATGCATCTTTGAAAGGTAGAAGGTGCATTACATAAACCAAAAGGCATACGTCTATAAGCAAAGGTACCAAAAGGGCAAGTAAAAGTAGTTTTAGATTGATCCCCTGCTGAAACAGGTATCTGAGAGAAACCAGAATAACCATATAAAAAGAAAAAATGTGTGTGTTTGGATAGCCTTTCTAGCATTTGATCAATAAAAGGTAAAGGGTAATGATCTTTCTTAGTGGCTTTATTTAACTTACGGAAATCAATTACCATCCTATAACCTGTAATAATTCTTTGCGGGATCAATTCATCTTTATCATTAGGAACAACGGTAATACCTCCCTTTTTAGGGACACAATGGACAGGGCTTACCCATTCACTATCAGCAACGAGATAAATAATACCTGCCTCAAGGAGTTTTAGTATCTCCTTTCTTACCACTTCCTTCATTTTGGGATTTAAGCGTCTTTGAGGATCTCTAACTGGTTTGGCATCTTTTACCACTGAGATTTTGTGTTGACATAATGTGGGACTAATGCCCTTAAGATCATCCAGAGTATATCCAATAGCAGCTCGGTGCTTCTTCAGAGTTTTCAATAATCTTTCTTCCTCTTTCTCTGAAAGGTTAGCACTAATAATAACAGGATATATTTCTTTTTCATCAAGATAAGCATACTTAAGATTATCAGGTAATGGTTTGGGTTCAAACACGGGATCACCCTTGGGTGGAGGGGGATACCCAAGAATTTCAACGGGAAGGTTATGTTTCAGCATAGGTTCTTGTTTAAGTAACACTTCATCTATCTCTTCCCTTTCCTTCATAAACATATCATTTTCATGGTCTAGCAAATATTGTTCTAACGGATCAGTTGGAGGAACATCAATGGAAGCAAGACCAATAATTTCATCCTTACTAGATGGTTCCTCTTCACGGTGTTGTCTATGAAATTTAGAAAAGTTGAACTCATGAGACATATCACCTAGACCAATAGTAACTACATCCTTTTCGCAGTCTATCCTTGCATTAACGGTGTTCAAGAAGGGTCTACCAAATATAATGGGACAAAAGCTATCTTGTGGGGAGCCAAGAACAAGAAAATCAGCAGGATATTCGGTTTTCCCACACAAGACTTCAACATCTCTAACAATTCCCATTGGTGAAATAGTATCTCTATTGGAAAGTTTAATTGTGACATCAATATCTTCCAACTTAGCATGTGCAATATCGTGCTTAATTTTGTTATATAAGTCAATAGGTATTGCACTAGCACTAGCACCCATATCACATAAGCGATGATAACAATGATCTCCTATTTTAACAGAAATAACAGGCATGCCTACCACAGGTCTATGTTTATCTTTAGCCCAAGGTTTGGCAATTCTAGCAGTTTCATCACAGAAATAAATAACATGCCCATCAATATTATCAGACAAGAGATCTTTAACAATAGCAACATTAGATTCAACTTTGATTTGCTCAGGAGGTGTATAAGTTCTAACATTACTCTTACGAACAACAGTCAAAGCTTTAGCATGATCTTTTATCCTAACAAGAAAAGGAGGTTTTTCAACATAAGCAGTAGGAATAATAGGATCACTATATGTAATAGTCTTCTCTTCGACTGTAATAGGTGCAACTACTTTCACTTCAACAGGAGGATTATATTTAAACCACTTCTCTTTAGGGAGATCAACATGAGTAGCAAAACTTTCACAAAAAGTAGCTACTATCTCAGAGTCAAGTCCATACTTAAAGCTAAATCCACGGAAAGCATCGGTATCCATAAAAGATTTAACACAATCAAACTTAGGTGTCATACCTGACTCCTTACCATCGTCGGAACCCCAATATTCAGAGTTGCGTTTAATTCTTTCTAATAAGTCCCATTTGAAATCAATAGTCTTCAGCATATAGGAACCAACACATGAAGTATCAAGCAGGTTGCGACTATCAAGAGAAAGCCGAGCATAAAAATTCTGAATAATCATTTCCCGAGAGAGCTCATGATTGGGGCATGAATACAACATTGACTTAAGCCTCCCCCAAGCTTGAGCGATGCTTTCTCCTTCACTAGGCCAGAAATTATATATGTAATTACGATCACGATGAACAAGATGCATATGATAGAACTTCTGGTGAAATTCCAACTTCAATCGCTTATAATTCCAATATCTCGTATCATCACATAGCCTATACCATGTTATTGCATCTCCCTTCAAAGATAAAGGGAAGACCTTCCTTTTGACAACATCATTGGGAATACCCGCAAGCTTAAATAATCCACAAACTTCATCCACAAAGATGAGGTGTAAGACAGGATGCAATGTTCCGTCTCCTGCAAAAGGATTAGCTAGCAGTTTTTCTATCATACCCGAAGGAATCTCAAAGTGAATATTTTCATAAGGTTCAGTAGGTTGAGGAGCATCTATTTGCTCCTCTGGTCGGGGTGAAGATACCCCAAACAAGCCCTTCAAAGGATTAGTTTCCATAGTGACAAGTAACAGAAAATTTCAGCACACTATATAAATGTTTCCTTACCAAGTTCCACCCACCAAGAGCGCTACGCTCCCCGGCAACGGCGCCAGGAAAGAGTCTTGATTACCCACAAGTATAGGGGATCTATCGTAGTCCTTTCTATAAGTAAGAGTGTCGAACCCAACGAGGAGCAGAAGGAAATGATAAGCGGTTTTCAGTAAGGTTTTCTCTGCAAGCACTGAAATAGTAGGTGATAGATAGTTTTGTGATAAGATAAATAGTAATGAGCAAAAGTAAATAAAGTAAATAAAGTGCAGCAAGGTGGCCCAATCCTTTATGTAGCAAAGGATAAGCCTGGACAAATTCTAATAATGAAGAAGGAGCTCCCGAGGACACATTGGGAATTATCGTCAAGCTAGTTTTCATGACGTTCATAAGATTTGCGTTCGGTACTTTGATAATTTGATATGTGGGTGGACCGGCACTTGGGTACTGCCCTAACATGGACAAGCATCCCACTTATGATTAACCCCTATTGCAAGCATCCGCAACTACAAAAAGGAGTATTAAGGTAAACCTAACCACATCATTAAACATATGGATCCATATCAACCCCTAACAAAGCAACACATAAACTAGGGTTTAAGCTTCTGTCACTCTAGCAACCCATCATATACTTATTACTTCCCTATGCCTTCCTCTAGGCCCAAATAATGGTGAAGTGTTATGTAGTCGATGTTCACATAACACCACTAGAAAAGAGACAACATACATCTCATCAAAATATTGAACGAATACCAAATTCACATGACTACTAATAGGAAGACTTCACCCATGTCCTCAGGAACAAACGTAACTACTCACAAAGTATATTCATGTTCATAATCAGAGGGGTAATAATATCCATAAAGGATCTGAACATATGATCTTCCACCAAGTAAACCAAATAGCATCAACTATAAGGAGTAATCAACACTACTAGCAACCCACAGGTACCAATTTGTGGTTTTGATACAAGATTGGATACAAGAGATGAACTAGGGTTTTGAGATGAGATGGTGCTGGTGAAGATGTTGATGGAGATTGACCCCCTCCCGATGAGAGGATCATTGGTGATGATTTCCCCCTCCCGGAGGGAAGTGTCCCCGGTAGAACAGCTCCACCAGAGCCCTAGATTGATTCCGCCAAGGTTCCGCCTCATGGCGGCGAAGTTTCGTCCCGTAAGCTTGCCCACGATTTTTTTCAGGGGAAAACCCTTCATATAGCAGAAGATGGACGTCGGAGGCCCACCAGGGAGCCCAGGATATAGGGGGCGCGCCCTAGGGGGGGGGGGCGCCCCCTGTCTCCTGGACAGGGTGTGGGCCCCTGGCCTATTTCTTTTGCCCAAAAATTCTCATTAAATCTAAAAAGTTGTTTCGTGGAGTCTCAGGTCTTTTGGAGTTGTGCAGAATAGGTTTCCAATGTTTGCTCCTTTTCCAGCCAGAATTCCAGCTGCGGGCATTCCCCCTCTTCATGGTAAACCTTGTAAAATAAGGGAGAATAGCCATAAGTATTGAGATATAATGTGTAATAACAGCCCATAATGCAATAAATATTGATATAAAAGCATGATGCAAAATGGACGTATCAGGGACTAATATGTTTGTGAGAATTGCAGGTAACACACGTAGTATTCTCTCATTGATTCGGTTTACTTACCAGAGATGACCCCTAAAAAATGGACATTCACGTTGAAGATATTGACGCTGAAGACATTCAATTGAAGACTATGGAGTGCAAAGACATTGTTTCTTTCGTAGTTTCCTTTTCTTCTCTGTTGAGTCATAGGAACCACCGTACTGTTAAGTGGGGTCCCAGTGAACAAAGTCATATGACTAAAGTGATGCTCAACCAAAATCCTATGTCTTCGCCGAAGACAATGAGAGCAAATCTTATCCAGAGTCGGATGAGTCAGCTTTGCTTGTAGCCCAAGCCAAGCTGTCGTGTGTGTTTGAAATACCACCATTGGACATGTCGGTTCCTTAGTGACCCAGGATAATTTCGGACATATCAGGTCGGGTTGCCTCCTGCTATAAATAGCCCACCCCCTACACCATAATTTGGTGGCTGCTCAGAGTTAGTGGACGTATTTTGTCGTTTGAGAGCAACCCACCTCCGAAGCCTTTGAGAGAGAGATCCTTGTTAGGACAAAGCCCAAAACACTCAGAGCCAAAGAGTGTTAGGCCTCATTGAAGTCTTTCTGTCCGCATGACCTGAAGACTTGTTACACTTGAGGATTGTGCATTCTCCAGCCGGCTAGGCGTCACGTTATGAGGATCCAAGAGTCATTGTGGATTGCCCGCGATCGAAGTCTGTAAAGGTTTGGAAGTCTACCTCAAAGACTTACCAGAGTGATAGGGCGAGAACTGGGTGTCCTCAGCTCTAGGGGAATAAGGTGACGACACAGTCTTTTGAGTTCAATCTCTGCCTCCCTAACCAGACATACAGTTGTCACAGCAACTCGAACTAGTCTACCAAATCCCTGTCTTCGCCAAGCAACTAGTTCTATCCCCTACCTTCCTTACTTTTCAGTTTGTCTTCGTGAAGTCATTGCTTGCTTGCCTGATCTATTTGACTTCACCGTGTGAAGACTTGTAACTGTTTGGCTTCACACTGTCTTCCATTCTCATCCTTTCAACCTAGCTGCTGTTAGTCTTCGAGTGTTCACTGTATTGCTTGCTTGACTATTGCTTGTCTAGTGTAGTTCATCTTCCGCCGCATATCATATAGGTTCAGATTTACAGCTTGTCTTCAAAGACCTTGTGTTTTGATGAATTTCATAAAAACCGCCTATCCCCTCCTCTAGTCGATAACTAGCACTTTCAATTGGTATCAGAGCAAGGTGCTCCCTTGTTCTATGTGATTCAGTTTAACCACCTGGAGTTTTAGCTATGTTGACTGCAGGGATAATCAAGGTCTCCGCTACGTGCCCAGTCTTCAATGGCACTGATTACCCCTACTGGAAGAATAAGATGCGCATGCATCTTGAAGCCATTGACATCGACATCTGATATGTCGTGATGATAGGCGTTCCCAAGGTCGACGAAGGCGTCACCGCTGCCGATGTCAACAGGTTCGCGCAACTGGACTCAACTTCCAAGAACATCATATGTGGTCTGAAAGTGCTAGTATTCGACTTGAGGGGGGGGGGTGAATAGGCGATTTTTATGAAAGTCTTCAAAGCACGGGGGCTTTGAAGACAAACAGTAGAAATGAACCTATTGATATGCAGCGGAAGGTAGACTACACTAGACAAGCCATAGTCAAGTAAGCAATGTAGTGAAAGCACGAAGACTATCAACAACTAGGTAGAACGGATCAGAATGGAAGACAATATGAAGGCAAACAGTAAATAGTCTTCACACAGTGAAGTCAATCAGATCAGACAAATAGGCAAAGACTTCACGAAGACAAACTATAAGTAAAGAGAGGTGAAGGATAGAACCAGTTACTTGGAGGAGACAAGGATTTGTTGGACCAGTTCCAGTTGCTGTGACAACTGTACGTCTAGTTAGGGAGGCTGAGATTCAACTCAGAAGACCGCGTCTTCACCTTATTCCCCTTGAGCTAAGGACACTTAGTCCTCGCTGAATCACTCAGGTAAGTCTTTAGAGTAGACTTCCAAACCTTCATAGACCTCGTTCACCGGCGACCCACAATGAATCTTGGATGCTCAGAACGTGACGCCTAACTGGCTGGAGGATTCACAGTCCTCAAGTGTAACAAGTCTTCAAATCATGCAGACAGAAAGACTTCAGTGATGCCTAATACTCTTTGGCTCTAGGTGTTTTGGGCTTTGTCCTTGCAAGGGTTTCTCTCTCAAATGCTTCGGAGGTGGGTTGCTCTCAAACGACAAAAGCCATGCACTAACTCTGAGTAGCCACCAATTTATGGTGTAGGGGGTGGGCTATTTATAGCCAAGAGGCAACCCGACCTGATTTGTCCAAAATGACCCTGGGTCACTAAGGAACTGACACGTGTTCAACGGTCAGATTTCAAACACACGCGACAGCTTGACTTGGGCTACAAGTAAAACTGACTCATCCAACTCTGGATAAGATTTGCTCTCATTGTCTTCGCTCAAATACATAGGATTTGATTGAGCCTCACATTAGTCACTCTGACTTTGTTCACTTGGACCCCACTTAACAGTACGGTGGTTCCTATGACTCAACAAAGAAGAAAAGGAAACTACGAAACAACTATGTCTTCGCACTCCATAGTCTTCATGCGATGTCTTCTCATGTCATAGTATTCAATTTGAATATCTTCACAGACCACCATTGTCTTCAATGTCTTCACACATTTTTAGGGGTCATCTCTGGTAGGAAAACCGAATCAATATGGGACTACTACCTGTGTTATCCTGCAATTCTCACCAACACATTAGTCCCTCAACCAAGTTTGTCGTCAATACTCCAAAACCAACTAGGGGTCGCAATAGATGCACTTACAATCTCCCCCTTCTTGGTGATTGATGACAAACTGGTTGAAGTTTTCAATGGGGACAAAAGTATGTGAAAGTTTATTGTTGTGAGTATTGTCTTCATACGTATGACGAGGCTCCTCACAAAGATGTGCATATAAATGATTTACTTTTGAATGCAAATGCACATGGCAGGTTTTGCTTTGTGGAGGCCATCATCAAAGTGTGAAGACAATGCATCATGCATATAAGAAGATAACGAATATAATGATATGCATAATGGAAAATGGACATCTGCAGAATGACTTCATGCGGAATTTATCATTGCATCACAAAGTGGCAGCAAAAGTAGCAGACGACCATCGAGTTTAAGTGTTACAACTCAAAGAACCAAATGTATCAAAAGACGAGAGTTGTAAATACTTAGCAAGAATAATGCAACCACTCATAAGGACACGCTTGAAGACTATCAACTCATATGCTTCTCCCCCTTTTGTCAGTAATGACCAAAAAGGTTTGAATACATAGAGCATCTACTCGTTCCTAGAAGGAGCAGATGCTGGAGCAGGGTCGACGTCGGAGTTTGGTGGCGCAGAAGGGCCTGATGCAGTGTCAAGATGCAGTGCAGCCATGGTTGGTAAAGTGGCGTCGTCTTCTTCATCGACGACATTCGCAACAACAGTTGCAACCGAAGATGAATATTCAGAATCTTCGAGTGAGGGAGTGCGGTGCTAGCTTGCATTTTATGGAGGCCTGGAGTCAAACTTGAAGCCCTCAGTGAAGCCATCTTCGTGAAGATTGTCTTTAGGACATAGTAGGGTGAGGCTCTTCCAGGACCGCCGAGAGATTTCATGGAAAACAGATGAGTTCTTGGTGGCCAGGTTTCAAATGCGATTGACATCCACCAAGAGACTCTGTATCTGACGCTTTAGCCAGTCATGGTGCTTGTCCTGCTTCTGATGTAAGGCCACAAGCAGCTCTCGGTCATTGAGTACACGAGAACGCTTCCGAGGCCTTTGGGCAATTGTACTAGAAGTGGCTTCGGTGTTGGCACGATGAGGCATACACACATTGCCAGCCAGAGGATAAGCAGGAGTTGCGACATTAGGGACATGAATTCCTTCTATGGGCTGAGTGAAGCTTTGATGATCAACATTATGAAGATATAGAGGCTCCTTGGTAGGCTCGGTGTAGATGGATTCAACGGACATCAACCTCAGGCAGAAAGACAAGATGATTGCATGCTGAGGGATGATAGTCGGCAGAAGAATGGAGTTTGATCAGGCACATCACCCATGGAGCATAAAACTTCAGGCCAAATAGATCAATCCCAGATGCATCAAGTTGTCTGATGAAAAAATCCTGGGAGTTGAATCTGATGCCATTGACAATATGAAATACCAAAGTCTTCATGGTTCCTTCAAGTTTGGCTTCGGAAGAATTTCCCTTGATTGGACATAGAGTACGCGTGTGTGTGGCAAGTACTCGAGGTCCTTGACAAAGAATTCCTTGTGATATTCAACATCTTGAGGCAATGGCTTCATCATACAGAGCATATGACTCATATTGGGTTCAGGCCTCTGAAAAATACTCTGCAGTTCATTTCTATGAAGCTGACAACCAGGCTCATACAATTCACCTAGAGTGGGCAGGGAGGTAAGCTCGATGATGTCTTGAGCTTTGGTTTCATGGTGCTCATCACCTGTCATCCACTCAAGGATCCATGTCTTCGGATACCTGTTGTAGCCACGAATGTGAAGTGTAGCATAGAACTGCAGTAGAAGTTCTTCATTCCAGTGCTCTTTTGTAGTGACAAATGGCAGAAGACCAGCATCCCGAAAGCAGCCCAGTGCTTCTTCAAGACAGGGCAGCCCAGCAACAGCTTCACAATCAAGACACATGTGAGGCCTTGGTGGTAGAACAGTGGCTTCATCATTCACAGTGACTTCAGGCACAACATTAGCTTCAGGCTCCACATTGTCTTCGGCCATGACAATGTCATTGGCATCAGTAGCAGTGTTTGTGGCAGCATCAGTGTTTTCAACCTCCATTTGTTGCAGAACAGGAGGGTCTGGCACAATCACATTCTCCTCGAGAATGACTTGGTCTGTGGAAGGGGGTGTGGCAACTCTTTCCCTCTTCTTTCTTCTTCTTTGGCTGATGCAGCTAGAATGTCTTCAACAGCTTTAGCTTCAGACGCTTGAACCATCACAGAAGGATTCTCTTCAGGGAACACTTGACGTGACACTAAGATGGATTGTTGTGAATCTTCTTCTGGGATAGTGGACATGGAGATAGATGGCCTGAGACCTTTGCAAAGCCTATGAAACACTGGCGACGCCTTTGGAGATGGAGTGGTCTCCATGTAGTTGTCGTCATCAAGTACCAGATTGGTAACTTGAGCTGGTGGAGTATGGGGTGTCTCATCTTGAACAGGGGTATCTTCTTGTGGACGCTCAGCCCAGGAGTCATCTTGAGCAATTGGCGTTAATGATCGACCAATGTTAATGCGATGATACCAACTAGTGCTCGAACTGAGGAAGGACTTCATCATCAACTACATTGTCTTCATGACCAATGTCTTCAGCTATGATGGGGTCAACAGCTGGAACTTCTTCATCTTCATGAGCCTCTGTGGAAGCAGGCTGGTGGATCACAATACGTCGATCTTGGTTGGTGGCAGCTGGAAGAGCGACAGAGATGGGTTCAACAATGAGAGGTTGAGAGGCTGCAACACGCTCTTTCTTTGAAGACTTAGATCCCTTAGTCTTCAGCTTTTTCTTAGAAGGAGCATCACCCGATGCATCCTTGTGCTTGCGCTTCTTGGCTTTGGCTTCAGCTGCTCTTGTCTTCTTTAGCTCTGAAGCAGCTGAGGTGACCTTAGGCTTCGAGCCTGTCATGCTGGCAGGGAAGACAATGCGAGGTTCTTCCTGCCTTGGTGCTTCAGTTTGTGTCACAACAGGCTTCTTTTGTTTGGCAGCCATCCTGGGATCGATGCCAGGACGCCCAAGAGCTTTGCGCTTCTCAGCTTCATTGTGATCTTGAACACATTTCTGTGCGAAGTACTTCATGCGCTCTCGTGAGCCTTTAGCTTCATTGTGCTTCTTGTGAAACTCTTCCTTGAGATCATGCAGCATCTTTTTGAAGATTTGAACATCTGCCATGCTGAGCTTGGCCATGTTCTTCTTGAAGCGAGCCTTCTCATAATCAATTTTGTTCTTGAGCTCAACAATCTTTTGAGTCAAGGCCAACTCGTTAGCAATGGATCCGTGGAATGTGACGCTGATGTCCACCGGAAGCTGAAGATCATCAATGCCAATGCTCTGGTCGTCAAACCACTCATCAATGAAGTTGTTAAGAATGTCAACATCAAAGAGGGGCAGATCATTGAATATTTCCGCCTCTTGCTTTCTCTTGATTAGCATCTCAAGGGCATTATCACTAAGATCTTGATCGCTGGTTAGATCAATGGTGTCATCCTCGTTGCGCAAATTAGCAAAAGGAGTGAGAGGTTACCTAGTGGACTTCTTGGGTAATGGCTTCTTGGTCTTCTTGGACACGCGAGATAAATCTTCAGACTGCACACTGGATTTAGGCGGTGCGGTATTCAGTGGCTTCCTAGTTGAAGCTTTTGCCTTTTTCTTTTTCTCCTTTTGTGGTGAGGGAGCATCATCAGAATCAGCTTCTTCAGCAGATTGCACCACAACAACTCTCTGGGCTGCAATATGAGACAGAAGCCCGTCAAAACTGGTAAAGGGGCCAATTCTGTCCAACCTGGCCTTGGAGCGGAGGGGGCAGGGTTGAAGTTGAGGCCAAAATCCTTTTGGTTCTTGATAGGAACATCTTTTGCAAACTGGTAGTTGTGCTTGAAAAGATTGTCTTCATGACACCATAAGAGAGAAGATGGGTCAGCATTCTCAGGCTGTGGGCCTCTGGCCATACAAGGATAGAATCTTTGTTCAATAGCTTCACCCTTGCTCTTTGGCACCAAGACGCGGTACAGAAAGTCACCCCACGGGCGCTTGATGGCATTCTTTTCAGCATATTCAGGTGTTACAAACCTGTATTTGAACCATTGCTCAACCCAATATCTTCAGATCCACTGAATCCTGTTCTTGCGCTGGGTGTAACTTTCCTCTAGGTCAGACTTGTATAGATCATACAGATTTTTAGGCAAATCAAGTGTAGTGTTGCCACGATGTTGCCTGCCACCTTTCCGTGCATACTTCTCTGAAGCCATAACGTTCAGACTGATTGGCTTCAACATAGTGAAAGGCTTCCGTCTGCTGGTCAAACAAGAACCGGCTTCAGGAGATTCGATGTGACGCTGTAAGTATTCTGCAAATGAATGCAGACTATGAGAACCAAGGGATTCTCCCACGGACATGTACCTGTGATAGCATTAGAGATGCGAGGGAAGGGGAAGAGGTCATATGCATTCTCAGAAGAATTTGAAGATAAATCAGTTTAGAAGACATTGACCTCATAGTGCGAAGACATTCACTTATTTGAAGAGAGTTGGTTCCAGATTTTTACGAATCCATGAATAGGTACAAGTGAGGAATCTAACTTGTTATGAAGCATAAGTGAATATACTTGGCATGATATGAGATGCAGATGAGGACAGATCCATATTTGGAAGTGAAGAAACCACTTTTGGTTGAAGTGGATGAATTTGACAGAGCAAAAAGGCAGTAAAAAGTGAGTTCTAATTACCGTTGATGAACTGCTAGACGAGGTAGAGAGAGAGAGGCCAAGCAGTTCAATCTTCCGCGCCCTAACTTGGCGGCGGAAGACACCTACGATGGCGTCGGAGAGGACGAAGTCCACGCCCGGCATGAGGACGACATCAGACAAGTCACGGCAGCTAAGCGCTTCATCTCCGGCATCGATGAGCTAGCGGAGGCGCTAGGGTTTGTGCGAGGTGGCGAGGTGAAGAACAAATATTGACTGCGAGGGGTGAGTATTTATAGGAAGGAGGGCGGTGCAGTGCAATTACGCAGGTGCCCCTGGCGGTTCACATCTGAGGGACACGTGGCGTGCATGCAACTTGTCAGGAATTGATCTGTGTTCCCACACACGCCTGTATTGTCGGCTGGTCATTCCGGCTTCTCCGGTATTCAGGCAATAAGGATAAAACATTAAAAACATAATTAAATGTTTATCACTTTGTCTTCTGCTGACAAGGACTTAGAGAAGACAATTGACAGGTTTCAATAGAATGCATATGATTTGGACATATAGAATTTAAGGAAGAAGCACACAAGAGGTTAGGGTCCGATCACATTCACTTAGATTAATAAAGATTCAAGTATGAAGACATAGCTATAAGTGAATGCTGTAGAGGACATAACACAATTATATATATAGACCACTTCAACATTGCGAAGATAAACCTTGAAGTCAAATCAATGTTCAAGACAAACCAAATGCAAAGACTATGCAACCATGACGCGAAAGTAAACACTTCAATAAGAATTTGGTGGTGGTGTTACCCATCGTACAGGAAATATTAAACCTAGACACGGCGCACAATTATCGTGGAGCTCCAAAGTCAAATTCCATGTTAATGTATTCACACTTAGAGTGTATGTCTTCATTGATTGAAGATATAAGTTAGTTCGTGTGTTGCACATCTAAGTCATCAACATGCATAAGCGTTAGGATGTGTGTCCAATTACATGACATTTCAGGATTCTAAGATATTTAGCTCACACCGCAACTTGCAAAATCATTTCTCATCCAAGGGCTTTGTGAAGATATCTGCCAATTGCTCTTCAGTGTTGATGTGAATGATATCGATATCTTCCTTCATGACATGATCTCTGAGAAAGTGATGACGGATCTGAATGTGCTTTGTCTTCGAGTGCTGAACTGGGTTGTTTTAAATCTTGATGGCGCTTTAATTGTTGCAGTAGAGTGGCACATGCTTGAGATGGACACCATAGTCCTTGAGAGTTTGCTTCATCCATAGAAGCTGAGCGTAGCAAGATCCAGTAGCAATGTATTCAGATTCAGCAGTGGAGAGAGATACACAGTTCTGCTTCTTTGAAGACCAACAGACAAGAGAACGTCCAAGAAAGTGACATGTTCCTGATGTGGACTTGCGATCAACCTTGTCACCAACATAATCAGCATCTGAGAATCCAACTAGATCAAACTCTGAGCCCTTTGGATACCATAATCCTAGTGTTGGGGGTCTAAACCAAATATCAAAGAATTCGCTTCACGGCTAAGTGATGCGATTCCTTTGGTGCCGCTTGGAATCGGGCACACATGCAAACGCTAAGAATTATATCTGGCCTAGATGCACATAAGTAAAGTAAAGAACCAGTCATTGAGTGGTATACCTCTTGATCGAACTCTTTAGCATTGTCGTCAGGGCCCAGATGACTTTTGGTTGGCATTGGCGTCGTGTATCCTTTGCAGTCTTGCATTCCAAACTTATTCGGGCAATCTTTGAGGTATTTCTCTTGTGATATGAAGATGTCGTTGCTCCGCAGACGGATTTGAAGACCGAGGAAAAATTTCAGCTCACCCATCATGGACATCTGATATTGCTCTTGCATCATGTGCCCAAACTCATCACTGTATCTCTTGTCAGTGCAGACGAAGATAATGTCATCCACATAGATTTGGCACATAAACAGTTCACCGTCATATGTCTTCGTGAAGAGTGTAGGATCTGGAGAACCAGGTTTGAAGCCTTTGCTCTTCAGGAAGTCTTTGAGTGTGTCATACCAAGCGCGAGGAGCTTGTTTGAGGCCATACAGTGCCTGGTTGAGCTTGTATACCATATCAGGATGTTTTGGATCTTCAAAGCTAGGTGGTTGTGGAACATACACTTCTTCTTCAATCTTGCCATTGAGAAAGGCACTCTTCACATCCATTTGGTACAGAAGAATGTTGTGATTGTTGGCGCAGGCTAGCAGTATGCGAATGGCTTCAAGCCTAGCCACGTGAGCGAATGTTTCATCAAAGTCAATCCCTTCTACTTGAGTGTAACTTTGAGCAACTAGACGAGCCTTGTTTCTGACAACTTGACCATGCTCGTCTTGTTTGTTTCGATAGATCCATTTGGTGCCTATGATATTGTGCTTGCGAGGATCAGGACGCTTGACCAATTCCCATACATTGTTCAACTCGAACTGATGAAGCTCTTCTTCCATAGCTTGAATCCATTCAGGTTCCATGAAGGCTTCAGCAACTTTCTTGGGTTCAGATATAGAGACAAATGCAAAGTGCCGATAGAAATTTGCTAGCTGCGTTGCTCTAGAACGAGTGAGTGGACCAGGTGCATTGATGCTATCAATTATCTTCTCAATCTATACTTCATTTGCAACTCAGGGATGTACTGGACGAAGATTTTGCCCTTGCAGATCATTGTCTTCAGCTTCAACATTGACTTCAGGCCGAGCATTGTCTTCAGGTTGATTTGGTGCAATGATGATTTCTTCTTCAACCTGAGCTTTTGAATGTATGATTTCTCCAGTACTCATAAGCTTGATAGATTCACTATGAGGGACTTCATCTAGCACATTTGGCAGGTGCTCTCTCTGCGAGCCGTTAGTCTCATTGAACCACACATCCACAGTTTCAACCATTTTATAGTGAAAGAGGTTGAAGACTCTGTAGGAGTGTGAATCCTTTCCGTATCCAAGCATAAAACCTTCATGTGCTTTCGGTGCAAATTTTGAAGTGTGATGTGGATCCTTGATCCAGCACCTAGCACCAAATACTCTGAAGTAACTGACGTTTGGCTTCTTACCAATTAGTAGCTCATATGATGTCTTCTTTAGAAGCTTGTGTAGATAAACATGGTTGATGACATGGCATGCAGTATCAATGGCTTCAGGCCAGAACTTCCTTGGAGTCTTGTACTCATCAAGCATTGTCCGAGCCATCTCAATGAGGGTTCTGTTCTTGCGCTCCACGATGCCATTCTGCTGAGGTGTGTAAGGAGCTGAGAACTCATGAGTGATGCCCAATGTATCAAGATAAGTGTCGAGGCCGGTGTTCTTGAATTCTGTGCTGTTATGATGTGCTTGATCTTGATGCCATAGTTCATCATGGCATGATTGGCGAATCGTCTGAAGACATCCTGCACTTCATTCTTGTAGAGGATTATATGCACCCATGTATATCTTGAGTAATCATCAACAATGACGAAGCCATAGAGACAAGCAGTGGTAGTAAGAGTAGAGTAGTGGGTAGGACCGAATAAGTCCATGTGAAGCAGCTCGAAGGGTCATGAAGTCGTCATGATTGTCTTTGAGGGATGCTTGGCCCTAGTAATCTTACCATCTTCACAAGCACCACACAGATGATCCTTCTTGAACTTGATGCCCTCAATGCCCACGACATGCTTCTTCTTTGCGAGAGTGTACAAGTTCTTCATGCTAGCATGTCCTAGCCTCCAATGCCAGAGCCAACACTCTGAAGCTTTTGCTAGAAGACATACGGCCAACTATGGTCCTGCTGAGAAATCTACCATGTACATATCATCTTTTCGATACCCTTCAAAGACTAGAGATTTGTCAGATTCCATAAGCACAAGGCAACGATATTTTCCAAATATCACAATCATGTTCAGATCACAAAGCATTGAGACAAACATTAAGTTGAAACCAAGGGATTCAACAAGCATCACTTTATCCATGTAATGATCCATTGAGATTGCAACTCTACCCATACCCAATACCTTGCTTTTACCAGTGTCAGCAAATGTGATGTGACTTTTGTCAGACGGGCGTAGGGTTGAATCCATCAGAAGACTTCGATCACCAGTCATGTGGTTAGTGCAGCCACTATCCATAATCCATTCTGAAGCCTTTGGTGTCGTACGCTACAGTACAGTTTGGGGGATAGGCTTCACCAAGGGTATTGTGAAGCATAAACATTTGACGAACAAGCGGACTATGAAAGTTTAGATCTTGGTTAAGATAAATAGGATGATTGTCAAGGAATCCTGGGAAAAAATACATAGTAAGACCATTTGGACATTTTATCTTGCGTCCCACAAGATGTTTAAGGTCCCCAGCATAAGCACTAGGCGCCTTTGATTTCCAGCTGGAGACCTTACCCTGCAAAAGAGAGTTAAGTTTTCTTAACAACCCACATCTTCAGGGGTTTCTTAGAAGCAATGAGTCTAAGTGCAGCATCTGAGAATTTCGGCTTTGGAGCTCTAGCAAATAGCCTTGCAGGAGATGAATAATACTCATAAGAATAAGCAGAAAGTTCTTGGTCTTATGAACATAGCGGTTTGACGAAACACGCTCATATTCACAAGTCTGAGTATGGTTGCCCTGCAAAACATTGGCGTTAGGGTGACTGGCGAGTCCTCTGTCTGTATGAAGCCTTTGGACCATATGAAGCCTTTGGTCTGGGATTTGTCTTCTTCCCAGGTGGTGTCATAATGACATTCACGGGAAGAATCTCAAGACAACTCTTGTGTACCCAGATCTTCTTAAGAGGTGGTCCATTCCTGCATTTAGTACTGATATACTTGGCAAACACTTCACCATTCTGATTCTTAAACAGTTTATAGTTTGCATCAAAGGATTCACCAATGCTAATCGGGTTGGCACACGTGAAGCCAGATAAGGTAGATGGATCCACTAAAGGTCCCTTTGTAGCAACCCATGTGGGTTTGGGGTACTGCTTAGGCATCCAGTAAGAACCATCAACATTCATTTTCCTCTCGAACCCAACACCCTCTTTTCTAGGGTTTCGGTTCAGAATCTGTCTTTTGAGGACTTCACATAGTGTCTGATGCCCTTTGATACTTTTGTACATTCCTGTCTCAAGCAATGTCTTCAACCTGGCATTCTCATCAGCAATAGTAGTGGTATCCTCAGCAAAGGGGTTAGTTACCACATTGGCAGTTGAAGATATTGCAATAATAGCAGCAGTAGAACATTCAGCAATAGAGACAACATTATCATGCTCAAGACATTTTAGACATGGTGGCTCAAATCCTTCCTGGGCGGAACTGCTCTGTTGACCAAGGAGTGACTCATTCTCCTTTTGAAGATCTTCATGAGCCGATCTCAATTTCTCAAGCTCTTGCTTCCTTTGAAGATAATCGTAGGAGAGCTTTTCATGAGTAGTTGAGAGTGTTTCATGACGACTTTCAAGTTCCTCGTACTTAACATGAAGATTTTTAATGTCTTCAATTAAGGATTGAGTTTGGGTCATTTCCGCATCCAACAGGTCATTGCTTTTGTCTAGCAACTTTTGGATATGTTCCATAGCATTATGTTGTTCAGTTGCAATCTTAGCAAGTGTTTTGTAGGTAGGTTTAGATTCACATTCAGAGTCATCTTCATTTGATGTTTGAAACTAAGCATCACGTGAGTTTACCTTGGCACCACGTGCCATGAAGCAGTAGGTGGGAGCAGAGTCATCCTCATCCTTAGCATCAGTGTTGGTGACGAGGCCATTGTCTTCAGTGTTGAAGATGGACTTGGCGACATACGTGGAAGCTAGAGCCAGGCTTGCCACGCTAGAATCAGATTCCTCTTCAGACTCCACCTCTGCCTCCTCAGATGCAGACTCCTCCTCTGAATCCATCTCCTTGCCAACAAACGCACGAGCCTTGCTTGATGAGCTCTTCTTGTGTGATGAATACTTTTATGAAGACTTGGAAGAATATTTTGAGGATTTCTTCTTCTTATTGTCATCAGAATCATATTCCTTGCTCTTCTTCTTCTTATTGGTCTCATTATCCCACTGTGGACACTCAGAGATGTAGTGACCAGGTTTCTTGCACTTGGGGCATGTTCTCTTCTTGTGATCACAAGTGGAAGCTTCATCATTTCTAGAGCTGGATCTTGAAGGCTTTCTGAAGTCTTTCTTCTTAGTGAACTTCCAGAACTTCTTCACAAGCATAGCAAGCTCCTTTCCAATGTCTTTAGGATCCTCAGAACTGCAGTCAGATTCTTCTTCAGATGAGGAAATAGCCTTTGCCTTCAAAGCACGAGCTCGGCCATAGTTGGGACCATAGATATCTCTTTTCTCAGATAGCTGGAACTCATGTGTGTTGAGCCTCTCAAGTATGTCAAACGGATCGAGAGTCTTCAAGTCAGGGCGTTCTTGAATTATCAGGGCCAGGGTGTCAAATGAGCTGTCAAGTGATCTCAAAAGTGTCTTGATGATTTCATGCTTGGTGATCTCAGTGGTGCCGAGTGCATGAAGCTCATTTGTGATATCAGTGAGATGATCAAATGTGAGCTGGACATTCTCATTGTAATTTCTCTTGAAGCGGTGGAATAGATTGCAAAGAACACTGATCCTTGAATCTCTCTGGGTCAAGACGCCTTCGTTGACCTTGGAAAGCCAGTGCCAGACTAGCTTCGCAGTTTCCAGAGCACTCACACGACCATACTTTCCTTTGGTCAGATGACCAGAGATGATGTTCTTGGCGGTCGAGTCCAATTGAATGAACCTCTTGACATCAGCAGCAGTGACACCTTCACCGACCTTGGGAACACCGTTCTTGATGACATACCAGAGGTCGACGTCAATGGCTTCAAGATGCATACACATCTTATTCCTCTAGTAGGGGTAAGCAGTGCCATCGAAGATAGGGCACGCAGCAGTGACCTTGATTATCCCTGCAGTCGACATAGCTAAACTCCAGGTGGTTAAACCGAATCACATAGAACAAGGGAGCGCCTTGCTCTGATACCAATTGAAAGTGCTAGTATTCGACTAGAGGGGGGGGAGGGTGTAGGATCGAAAGTATGTCTAGAGGGGGTGATTAGACTACTTGACCAAATAAAAATCTAGCCTTTTCCCAATTTTAGTTCTTGGCAGATTTTAGCAACTTATCCCAAGTCAAGCAATCAACCTACACATGCAATTCTAAGAGTATAGCAGCGGAATGTAAGCCAATTGCATATGAAGGTAAAGGGGAGGAGTTTGAGAAGGCAAATGCAATTGGAGACACGGATGTTTTTGTCATGGTTCCGATAGGTGGTGCTATCGTACATCCACATTGATGGAGACTTCAACCCACGAAGGGTAACGACTGCGCGAGTCCACGGAGGGCTCCACCCACGAAAGGTCCATGAAGAAGCAACCTTGTCTATCCCACCATGGTCGTCACCCACGAAGGACTTGCCTCACTAGGGTAGATCTTCATGAAGTAGGCGATCTCCTTGCCCTTACAAACTCCTTGGTTCAACTCCACAATCTTGTCGGAGGCTCCCAAGTGACACCTATACAATCTAGGAGACACCACTCTCCAAGAAGTAACAAATGGTGTGTTGATGATGAACTCCTTGCTCTTGTGCTTCAAATGATAGTCTCCCCAACACTCAACTCTCTCTCACAGGATTTGGATTTGTGTAAAGTAGATTTGAGTGGAAAGCAACTTGGGGAAGGCTAGAGATCAAGATTCATATGGTAGGAATGGAATATCTTGGTCTCAACACAAGTGTAGGTGGTTCTTTCTCAGAAAAATGTATGCTGGAAGTGTAGGCATGTTCTGATGGCTCTCTCCATGAATGAAGAGTGGGTGGAGGGGTATATATAGCCTCCACACAAAATCTAACCGTTAAACACAACTTATGAATCTCAGTGGGACCGAATCGTCAAACTCGGTCGGACCTATTCAGCAAATAATGTGACTGTTAGGATTTTCGGTGGGACCGACATGCAACTCGGTTGGACCGATATGGTTAGGGTTAGGGCATAACGTAATCTCAGTGAGACCGATTACACAAACTTGGTGGGACCGATTTTGGTAATAAGATAACCAGAGAGTTGGTCAGGCAAACTCGGTGGGACCGATTCGCTCATCTCGGTGGGACCAAAATGTTACGAAAGGGAAACAGAGAGTTTGAATTGCAATCTCGGTGGGACCGATCGCTCATCTCGGTTGGACCGAAATGTTACGAAGGGAAACAGAGAGATTACAATCCCATCTCGGTGAGACCGAGATCCCTATCGGTGAGACCGATTTGACTAGGGTTTGTGGCAGTGGCTATGACATCTGAACTCGGTGGCACCGGATAGAAAGAATCGGTGGGGCCGAGTTGGACTTTTGGTTTGGGTCATATGTGGATGTGAGAAAGTAGTTGAGGGCTTTGGAGCATATCACTAAGCATTTTGAGCAAGAAAGACATTAAGCAACACCTCATCCCTCCTTGATAGTATTGGCTTTTCCTATAGACTCAATGTGATCTTGGATCACTAAAATAGAAAATGTAGAGTCTTGTGCTTTGAGCTTGAGCCAATCCTTTTGTCCTTAGCATTTTGAGGGGTCCACTTTTCTCATCCATGCCATGCTAATCATTGAGCTTTCCTGAAATACTTATCTTGAAATAGCATTAGCTCAATGAGATATATGTTGTTAGGAATTACCAAAACCACCCAGGGATAGTTGCACTTTCAATCTCCCCCTTTTTGGTAATTGATGACAACATATATATCAAAGCTTCGACAAATGATGATAAGATTGAAACAACATCGTCGCTTTGAGAAGTATGTGATAAGTAAGTGCTCCCCCTAAATTTGTGCATTATTTAAAATTTGCTTTGGACTGCAAATGCACAATGAGTTAGGATCATGGGTCACTCTTCCATGTCACATACATCTTGGTGGAGTGCTCAAAATGATAATAATTAAATACATGCACTCATCACCAAGCAAAGTGAATGATCATATGAGGATATAAGAGATAATATCATCCAACAAGCATTAATGTAGCATAGCATATGATCAAACACATGATCATCCAAGAATCGCACACAAGACATAATGTATTAAGCAAACAAGCAAACACACGAAAAACAAAGTTCAACCACCAAAAAGACAAGAAAGATCAAAAGCAACACTCTCTCTCGAAGCCTATGATCTATACATTTTTCTCCCCCTTTGGCAACAAGTTACCAAAAAGTTCACAAAAATGCATAGTGCTTATGATCTTGGGCTTAGGAGCAGCAGCCTTAGGAGCATCTTTGGGCTTAGATGGAGCAGCCCCTGATCTTATAGCATCTCCCATCAGCTTCTGAGCTTTAGGTGCTGGTGCAGCAACCTCTTCCTCCTCTTCTTCAGAGTCTCTCCTCATAGAGGGCTTGCCAAGTACTCAATAGTAGTTCTGACTCTCTTCTTCTTCTTCTTATCTTGGTCAGCAACTTCATCATCAGACTCAATGGTGAACTTCATGGTTTCACTAGTGGCAACCTTCCTAGGTTTGGAAGTGGGAATTCTCCTGGCAGGTGCCTTCTTTTGCATTCCTGGCTTAGTGGATGCAGCTATGCCATATTCCTTTTTCAGCACCTTCTTCTTAGAGGTGGCCTCATCCTCAACAGCCATAGTCCTCATCTTCAGAATCTGAGGTTTTCTTCTTCCTTGACCTGGTGGCTGCCTTTGGCAAATTGCTGGGTGTGCTTCTGCTACCCTCATCATAACTGCTAGAGGTACTTGTGCCCTCACTCATCTGAACTTGCTCCTCAGGCATGTTCTGACTGTCACTCTGATCTGACATGATGCAAACTCTGAAAGCAGGCCCTGTGAATAGATAAAGATGAGGTAGAGTAGATGAGCATCACAAAGCACAGAGGTTTTTGCAAAAAAATGAGTTAAAAACTTAGTTTTAGTTTTCTACAGAAAGCATTTCGGAGCTACCGATTTGTAAACTCGGTGATACCGAAGCAGCTTTTGGAACCTAAACTAGTGAACTCGGTCAGACCGAGTCACAGTTCGGTGGCACCGAGACTGCTAGGGTTTCACAAAGAATCGATCTCGGTCACACCGATTTGCAATTCTCTGTCAGACCGAGAATCACATGTGCAATGGCCTGAGCCAAATCGGTGAGACTGATTTCTACAACTCGGTCGGTCCGAGATGAATTCGGCGGAAACCTAACCCTAAATTTTCAATCCAAGACTAATCTACGGAGTAGTTTTTCTTGATAGGAAGATTTCAAATGTGGCAAGACTCATGGCAATGCAATGTGCTAGGAATCGGAGTTAAGAATAGCACAAAGTTCAAATCCATACCCTAATGCGGCGATGGATTTGCTACGGCGACAACGGAGGAGCAGAATCCCATTGACGGCGGCAGAGACCAACGGCGAGAGGTCGCTGGCAACAAGGAGGATGATCCGGAGACCCGAAGAGGCAGAGCAGGCTGTGCGCGGGCGAAGGGTTTCGGGGAAAATTTCCAAATTTTGGCCCGGGGGGTATATATAGCCTGACCCTCTCGGTGTGACTAAGTGGAACAACTCGGTAGCACTGAGATGCATTACTGCAAGCAGTTACTGCAACTCGATGTGACCGAAAAGTTCAAATCGGTTGCACCGAGATTGAAAACCTAGATCAACTTAGTGATCTCGGTATGACCGAAAAGTTTGAATCGGTCAGACCGAAACACACAAAGAGGTTTGGGAAGTTTAAGTCTATGACGTATCGGGGACTCTGAGTTCTCCTCACACAGAGTGGTTCGAATTTGACTTGATCAAACTTTGTGATATAGCATGAATAGAGTTTGAGACAAGAAAATCATAGATAGCTAGAGAAGGTTCTTAGGCATTTAGTCCATCCACTTGGCAAAATAAAAAGAAACCATACAATCAAAACTACAAGTGGATGTCCTCGAATGAGTAAAATATGCAACCAACATGCTCACAAATAAAATGGAAAATGAAATATGTGACAGAGCATGAACATACAATTCTAGCATCTATCAAGCAATTGGCGATGACTAGGTCATCTATATATGAGTATATTGACTTAGGAGTCAAATGAGAACATTTGATCATAGGTCATACTCATCGTTTAAGCACAAGTGGGGTTACCACTTTTACATAAAGCATTGTTGTGTTCACACCATTAGAGTTGCTTTAGCTCAATTCTTAGAGTAAATCTCCCTCTAGATGTGAGATCCCCCTAAGAGGGATGAACTAACCTTGGGTTTTGTCGATGATGACTTCATGTAGGTGTTGAAGATGTGGATGCTCAATATTGATGTAGATCATTTGGAGCAATCCTTTGGAGTGAGTTGCACTTTCAATACCTACACGGGTTAGTCCCACAAGGAACAAACAAGGATATCCATATACATAAAGTAATGCACACACAAGATGATGTCCATGAAAGCATTAGATTACCTTGTCCCTTGTCTTACCAACAAGAGGGTTTGTGACTCCTTGAACTAGTGCAGGATGTGGAAGTTGATTGCACTTGTTCTTGCCAAAATGATATGAGTGAACTATGTTGGCGGAGTCACCCTCAAGAACTCTCTAGTTCTTCTTCTTCGGGATCCACATCATCTTGATGGGAATCCTTGGAGTTATAGTTGTACTCGATGAAGTAGAACTTGATGTAGTCTTGGGAACCCACTTGACCAAGGCCTTAGGAGCTTCTTCAAATGCATCAATCTCCTCTTGAAGCTTGTCCTTGCATTTTTGCTTGTGGTCTTGTGGTGGAAGATCATCTTGAGCTTGTGTCCCTTTGAAAGAAGTAGGATCATACTTCTCTTGTTAAGGAACAAACTTCTTCTTGGGGTATTGATCTTCTTCCCACTCAACTCCATTGGCATTTAATTTTCGTTCAAAACCAACACCTTGGTTCTTCCGGTGCCTTCCTTCCTTGCGTACAATTTCCTCGAATTGCTTACTCCCGGCAAGGCTCTTGTAAACACCTTTCTCTATAATTCCCTTCAAAAGACTATTTTCTTGCTCAAGTGTAACTTGGCTAAGAGAATCATTAGTGTAATCAAGAGAACAACTAGAAGCAACAACATTCGATTTAGCATGATTATTGTTACTACTAGAGGAAGAATCTTTCTTGTTCTTGTTACTAGACTTGACTTGAGGCATGTAAGTAGATAAGAGTAAACGCTTGGCAATGTAAGAAGAACTTTTCTTGCGAAGATCATCATTGATTGCCTTTAAAAACTCAAGTTCTTGCTCAAGGTTGAGCTTTTCAAAGCGTAACTTCTCATGAGTCCTTAAAAGTTCTCGATGATCTCCTAAGATAGTTTCATGAGCTAACTTAAGAGTGTTTAATTCTTTAGTTAGGAGCTCAATCTTCTCCTTATCATTTTCATTCGTTTTATCCTGATTAGCATGATTAATTGACGTTTCATCATAGTATTCATCACTAGAGTTGTCAACAAGTAAATCATCATCACCTAACAAGTCATCTTCATCACTATTGAAATCAACATACTCGGGGTGTGTTACCTTTGGGCCTTTAGCCATGAAGCATCTTCCAAGTCCTTCATTTGGTGAATCAAATATGTTGTAGGAGTTGGTTGACACAAGTGCGAGACCGGAAACACCTTCATCTTGAGTATATTCGGAGTAGCGAGGTAAGAGTACGGAGAGAGATGGCTCCCCCTCCACCCTCCACCTCCACCTCCAACGCCGCCGGCCATGGATCCCTATAACTCACCATGGAAGGACTCCTCCATTGGGACTTCAACCCCGGCCTCAAGGTCGAGGACCAGGTTCATAGGCGCTTCAGATCCACGGTCCATTTCTCCCCGGCTTCTTCCTCCAAGGAATTCTTCTTGGTGGTCACGTTTTCTTCTGCCTCTTTCCCCCTATCTTGTGCATTGGTTGGTTTGGCACTACAATGTTGCATTGGTGGTCTTGCTTCTGGTTTCAAAGTTGAATCTATTGGAGCTAGGAATTTTCGGTTCTCTGTGGCCTCGAACAAAGTGGGTCATTTCATTTATGCCCTACGGGATAGATTTTGGCCAGATTTTACTTGTCACTTTGGCCTCTTCAAACACCCGTGGAATATACCAAGAGTGGATCCACCTGAGTGCAGCAATCCTACTGTTGCTGGTAGTGCATCTAAAGCCATTTGCACTAACCTGCAATTTCTTGAGAAAAGTGCTGCCAAAGATACTTCTGCATCAAAGGAGTTGGCCAAATTTGGTATTAATATTGAGCGTTCTAATAATCTTTTGAGCTCGTTCAAAGCAGTTCTCTCTCATCATAGAGCACCTCAGCATGATCTTGGTTTGGATGATCGGATGAACAACAATGCTAATCCAGAGAACAGGCAAGAAAGTCTGATTTTTGGTAGTTTGACTATCCCGGTTTCGACGGTTCGACTTGCCAACAATGCCAAAAAATTCATGGGTAAGAATCATCATGAGCAGATTTGGCGCTCTATTCCAAATCTGGTTTTGGAAAATATCCTTGATCTAAGGCAAGCTAATTATGAGGAGGCACATATTCGGCAAGCCTATGATTGACAAGATTTACCTCCCTCGGACTTTATTCACCGCCTTTTGGGCAGATGCACCAGGTGCTTCGAGGGAGATCATGATTCTGATCAATGCCATGCCAAAAGTTGTAGCTCCTGCCATAACTTTCTACGTGCATGCGTGTGCATGGAGAATTTGGGCCGGCCCAGCCGGGCTTGCACGAGCTGTAATAGTATGGCCCACCACAGAGAATTTTTCCCCGGGCTTCTTTGGTGCAAGCACTGTAATTTTCTGGGCCATGAGGGATTCTGGTGCGGCTCCAAATCGGTACCTCGTCTTTTCTGGTGGCCGAGGAAGGTGGAAAGGCAAGCTCGCATTAATTTGGATCCGCTGCCAAGGCTTGCAACGCTCCTTCAATCACAGAATCTTGCTTTTCCTAATAAAAAATTGATATGGCGTCCCAAATTGACAGGCCGGGGCATAACAAGGAACGCGTGCTGGTGCGTGTTATCATTAGCGATATCACGCAGGTTCCTCACAGTCTAGTGATCAAGCGCATTGGCACGCTGCCTGGTATGGGGCGGTCCTGGTCTGTACCTGTCTATGTGCTCAACAGTAGGCACACAATCCCTGACCTGGTAGGGAATGAGGATGAAGCTCCGCCGATGAACGCCTCCCCACATCCATAACTTACCGTACCTGACTGTGGTGCAATAGTGGGCTCTTGACCACCAGCGATGGTTGCAGCAGCAAGTTGATGCGGCTTGGGAGTAGCAACTACTGCAGCAGCAGCCAACACAGAATGAGGGATGGGGGGTCTGGCCAGTTGCTCCTCCTCCCTATAGAGGATTCAGTTTCAGAACGCTTTTTCAGTATACATGGCCTTCTCTCATGGATGGAGTGGAACATGACAGCAACATCTCTGATGATCCTCAGGATGAATGGTCGGTGTACTCTGATATTACTGAAGCGGCGGATGCACTGATTAACGGCACACCTACCTCTGGGATGTGCTTTGTGCGAGCTAATGGTGGCTCTCTTGCTATTGAGGTACAGTCTGATTTGGGGCAAGAATTTCTGCAGTTTCTTTGGCTGATTTCCTTTGGGAGGTACACCCGTTGTATTGCTGCGTCTGAGGAAGGTCTGTCGAATGCTTTCTTCCCTCTGAATCCTCTTGCTGTTTTTATCAATGCTTCTGTTGCTGTTCTGGAGGGAGTGCGCTATCTGAATATGCAGATTCGCCCGTGGACTGAACTGTTACCTCCTCTCCCGGATGTTATCACTGTTCCTGCTGAATATGCTGAATTTAGGACTGTTACTGTGCACCCTTCCGCCGGGGTTGCCTCCGCTGGACCGATTGGTGGTGGTGCGACTGGTACCTCGGAAGATCTGACAGATATCAAGGCCAAGCCGCTGAACAAGCACATCCAGAGGATGATCCTTGCTGAGAAGATGCCAATTGATACAACCTCCTTGAGGCGCAGCACCAGGGCAACGAGGTACGATGGCTTCAAGGTTAATCTTGCTGTTGACGCCAAAAAGACACAGTCTAAAGTCAAGGCTCGGGGTGCTCCAGTGGTTGCCTGTTCCTCCAAGGTGACAGATCCCTGCCCAGTTCTGCTGCAGCCTGTCGCGGGCCAGTCTGTTGAATTGCTACCACCAACTCCGATCCAACAATTGCAGCGTGTGGGTATTGAGCAATGTGGGATACCAGCAGAAGATCTCAGCACGCAAAAGCTCCTGGCTGGAGACCGTGGTGCCGATCCAGAGCTGAACTAGCTTCAGATGGCAGCAAATAAACACTGGAATGTTCTCTGTTGGAACGTTCATGGAATCAACTCTAAAAAGTAGCAGTTGGCGATCCGTAATGCGATCGAGATTAGTGGTAGTTCGGTAGTTTGCTTTCAAGAAACAAAACGTGAATCTTTTGATGCGTCGTTTGTTAAGCTATTTTGCCCTAAGAAGTTTGATATGTTTGAATTTGTGCCGTCGGTTGGTAATTCTGGTGGCTTGTTAACCGCGTGGATGAGTTCAGTGTTCACGGGTGTGTCTGTCTTTTCTGAATCGTTTGTGCTCGGCGTTAAGCTTACCTCAACTCAATCAAATGACGTGTGGATGCTCGTTAACGTCTACGGTCCTTGCTCTGGCCCTAATAGATCTCTTTTCACTGTGTGGCTTTTTGATCTCCAAATACCCATTAGGGAGGATTGGCTTGTCTTGGGCAATTTTAACTACATCAGGGCACCTGATAACCGTAACCGTGCGGGAGGTGATGCTAATGATATGCTCATCTTCAATGAATTCATACGTAAACAGTCGCTGGTGGAGCTGCCAATCAAAGGCCGATCATTCACTTGGAGCAACATGCAATCTAACCCACTACTCGAACAATTGGATTGGCACTTTACCTCTGTTAACTGGGCTATCAAATTTCCAAACACTGTAGTCATGCCCTTGGTGAAACCCACGTCGGATCATGTACCGTGCTATGTCAACATCCAGTCCAAAAGACTCAAACTAAGCTGTTTCATTTCGAGGACTACTGGATCAAGCAACCAGGTTTTTTGGAGGTGGTTCAGCGGTCCTGGAATAAACGTTGCTACGCCCCAAATACAGCTATGCTTCTATGTAAAAAACTCAAAACCCTTCGGTATGATCTGAAGCAGTGGAGCAAGAAGATCTCAAAGCTGTCTATGCTGATTGAAAAATGTAATAATACCCTCCTAGAGCTTGATGCCCTGGAGGATCGTCGCTGCCTGACTGTACCAGAATCGAACTTCAGAAAAATCCTTAAAGCACATCTCCTGCATCTCTTGGAGTGCAAAAAGGCATATTGGAAGAAGAGATGTACAGTCACACAATTCAAGTTTGGGGATGGCAATACAAAGTTCTTCCATAGGGTTGCGACCAAGCGCTTCCGTAGAAATAACATTGCCTCGCTTCGCCTACCGGACGACACTGTAGTCTACGATCATGTAGGCAAAGAGGCGGTCCTTCTCCAAACCTACAAAGATAGGCTAGGATGCTCCAACCCTACCAACTTGAAGTTCGATCTTGATCGTATCATCAAGAGGGTGGATGGACTGTAGGAGTTATCTCGACCCTTCACTCGGGAGGAGATTGATCAGGTGGTCAAGGAGATGCCGTCGGACCGTGCCCCTGGACCGGATGGCTTCAGTGGTAGTTTCATCAAAGCTTGCTGGCATATCATTAAGGAGGATTTCTATAGGCTTTGTCTAGACTTTCATGCAGGTACTTTGGACTTGGAAAGTCTGAACACTGGTTTCATCACTTTGATCCCAAAGACGCAGTTCTAAACTGCTGTCTCAAACTGCTGTCTCAAACTTCTGACGAAGCTCTTGGCCATTGAGACAGCTGATGACTTTTGCCCTATAACACTCCTAAACTGCTGTCTCAAACTTCTGACGAAGCTCTTGGCCAATCGGTTGCAGTTGGTGGTCCTTAGGGTTATCCACCGTAACCAGTACGGCTTCTTGAAGGGCAGGTCGATCCAAGACTGCATGGCATGGGCGTACGAATTCATACACCAGTGCCAAAACTCGGGGCGTGATATCGCCATCCTCAAACTTGATTTCGTGAAGGCCTTCGACACGATTGAACATGCTCCGATGTTGCGGATTATGGAGTGCATGGGTTTTGATGACCGCTGGCTGGGGTGGATCCGTTTCTTGTTCTCGACTGCCAAATCCTTAGTGCTGCTTAATGGGATCCCTGGTTGGCAGTTCTTCTGCAAGAGAGGTGTGCGTCAGGGTGACCCGCTGTCGCCACTCATCTTTGTTCTGGCGGCTGATCTTCTCCAAGCAGCCATCAATGACGCATATTGCAGTGGGCATCTTCAGTTGCCGCTGCCAACTGTGGAGAATGACTATCCTGTGATCCAGTATGCTGATGATACTATCCTGGTGATGCCGGCTGATCTGGCGCAAGCGACGACGATCAAATCCATTCTGCAAGATTATGCCTCCTCCATTGGCCTGCGCATCAACTTTCAAAAATCCACGCTGATGACTGTTAACATGGTGGATGAGGCAACAGATAACTTGGCTGGGGTTTTTGGATGCAAAGTGGGCAAGATACCGTTCACGTATTTGGGTATGCCCATGGGCACGGCCAGGCCAACTGTGGCTGACCTGATGCCGCTTGTTGCTTCGATCGAGCGCAGACTCTCTACTGCTGCCTGGCTTCTGGACCTCGGGTCAAAACTAACGTTGGTCAACTCGGTGATCACATCCTTGGCGATTTATGCTATGTGCTCCATCAAACTCCCTCCAAAAATCTTGGAACATCTGGATAAGCTTAGGCGTTAGTGTCTCTGGGCAAAGAACACCGACAACGGGCACAAGGTTGTTTCCTTGGCAGCGTGGGCCCTAGTCTATCGTCCCAAGGAGAAGGGAGGGTTGGGGATCATTGATCTCCAGACTCAGAACCAGGCCCTATTACTTAAGCAGCTACACAAATTTTACAACTGCCGTGATGTACTGTGGGTTGACCTGATTTGGTCTACTTACTATGAGGGATTGGTTCCGCATGCAACTGAGCACCGCGGCTCGTTCTGGTGGCGTGATATCCTTCAGCTCACACCAACGTACAGGGGGGTCACGACGGTGGAAGTGGGAAGAGGGGACACGGTCCTCTTCTGGAAAGATCTGTGGCATGACCTAATAATCAGTGACAGCCACCCCCGTTTGTTCTCCTTTGCTGCGCATGAGGATGTCTCGGTGAGAACACTACTGACTGGGCCGACTCTCGGACATAACTTCCAACTTCCACTCTCCCCTCAAGCCAGAGAGGAGTCGCACGACCTCCAAAGAGGCGTGGCCGAAACCGAAATAAAGGATATTGCTGACATTTGGAGGTGTACTTGGGGATCGGGGGATTTTGCAGCCAACAAATACTATCACCACTGCTTCCGTGAGGTGGTGGCTGATGATGCGTTCAAATGGATATGGAGATCAAAATGCACCAACAAGTGGAGGATTTTTGCTTGGCTGCTCCTTGCGGACAGGCTAAACACTAGAAACATGCTCAAGAGGAGGGGCATGAGGCTGAGAGATGATGTATATACCTGTCTCCTGTGTGTTAATCCACCTGAAGAGACGGTGGAGCACCTCTTCTTCAACTGTGCTTTCAGTACAAATTGCTGGAGGAAGCTGGGGGTGGTGTGGGCTGATGGCGGGAACAGGATACAGCTTGTGCATGAGGCGAAGGGCAGGTGGTCGGGCCCCATGTTTATGGAAGTCTTCGTCGTTGCGGCTTGGAGCATGTGGAAGGAGCGCAATAACAAGCACTTTAGAGGTGTCGCGCCGTCGGTTGATGGTAGGCTTATAAGATTCAAAAATGACTTTGGGATGCTGAGGCATAGAATCAAGGAGGCCTTGGTCCCGTTTGTAGACAATTTACTTGCTTCCATCTAAGTTGCAGCCAGCATCGTTTTCCCTTGTATTATCTGCCTTTCTACTTACCCCTCACCCTCTGGTGGTGGGGGTTGTAACATAGTCGGCACCATGTAGCCCTAGGGTGGGTGTGTGTTGTAGGCTGTGTTGGTTGAAGTAATATAAAGTCAGTGGGGGGTTGCCCTCACTGTCCTAAGCTTTCAAAAAAAGTATATTCAGAGTCGGAGTGATAGCTTCTCTCGGAGTGATTGTCGGAGTCGGAGCCGGATACCCATTCACCAAAATGAGCTTGATGTCTTCGTTTTGTGTAGCTCCTTGATGACTTGTCCTTCCTTTCCGAATCCATTCTTCTCCGGGATGTTCTTCATTCATAACGATCATCTCTACTCCTTCTTTCTCTTGATGGTGATTCTTCTCTTCTACTTCTTCTTTTTGGAGAATCTTCTCTTCTTTTGTAGGGTGCCGTACACTCATTGGAATAGTGTCCGGGTCTTCCACAATTGTATCAATTACACTCACGACTTGAAGATCTTTTGTCATTGTAGGACCTTGACTTGGAACTTCTTTCCTTGCTCCTACTCTTGTAGAACTTGTTGAAGTTCTTCACCATTAGGCTCAATTCTTCATTGAAGGTTTGTTTCTCACTTGATGATGTGGGAGCTTCACATGAGGCTCTGTAAGCACCACTTGACTTGTTGTGGAGCTCTTCCTTATCCTTGAATGACATCTCATGAGCAACAATTCTTCCAATGACTTCTGTTGGCTTGAGATCTTTGTAATTGGGCATCATTTGGATCAATGTGCACACGGTATCATATTTTCCATCCAAGGCTCTTAAGATCTTCTTGATGATGAATTTGTCAGTCATTTCTTCACTTCCTAAGCCGGCAATCTCATTTGTGATAAGAGCAAGCCTAGAGTACATTTCAGCGACACCTTCACCATCCTTCATTTTGAACTTGTCAAGCTGACTTTGAAGCACATCCAACTTGGATTCCTTGACGGAGTCGGTACCTTCGTGCATATCAATCAATGTATCCCAAATTTCCTTTGCATTCTCAAGACGGCTGATTTTGTTGAATTGTTCGGGGCACAATCCATTGAAGAGGATATCACAAGCTTGAGCATTGTATTGTAGCATCTTCAAGTCTTCCGCGGTAGCTTCACGGTTCGGTTCTCTCCCATCAAATAATTCACCTTGCAAGCCAATACACACAATAGCCAAAACGGCGGGGTTATGTCCAAGAATATGCATTTTCATCTTATGCTTCTAACTAGCAAAATTAGTACCATCAAAGTAAGGACCTCTACGGTGGTAATTTCCCTCGTTAGACGCCATACTCTCCTAGGTTGTGAAACCAAGGCTATGACCACCAAAAGCTATGGAAATCAAAGCAAATGGAGACCAAAGCTCTGATACCACTTGTAGGATCGAAAGTATGTCTAGAGAGGGGGTGATTAGACTACTTGACCAAATAAAAATCTAGCCTATTCCCAATTTTAGTTCTTGGCTGATTTTAGCAACTTAGCACAAGTCAAGCAATCAACCTACACATGCAATTCTAAGAGTATAGTAGCGGAATGTAAGATAATTGCATATGAAGGTAAAGGGGAGGAGTTTGAGAAGGCAAACACAATTGGAGACACGGATGTTTTTGTCGTGGTTCCGATAGGTGGTGCTATCATACATCCAAGTTGATGGAGACTTCAACCCACGAAGGGTAACGGCTGCGCGAGTCCACGGAGGGCTCCACCCACGAAGGGTCCACGAAGAAGCAACCTTTTCTATCCCACCATGTGTCACATCCCTAGCTTCTGGTTTGCTCTGAGCTAGCTAGTCATGTGTTGCATCATGTTTAAATTTTGCCTAAAATTGAAATGGGGATGTTCAAACCCTAGCATTAAATCAACTCAACTAGGGTGAATTAAAATCTTTTCAATAAACCCAAAAGGTTCCTAAGAAAAGTTCATGATTTTTGGTTAAGGTGGAAACCTCTGCCAAAAATGATGAATATATTCTTAGGTCATTTTTGGATTTTTGAATTAAATCATATTGTATTTGACTTTGGGCATTTAAATACTATAAATAATTTAAATGTTCAAATAAATGTTGGAAATTGTTAAGGGTCACTGAAATAATTCAGAAAGCACCCATAATTGTTTCCAGGATATTATTAAATGATTTGGTATTTTAAATCAAATCAAAAACAAAATAACAGAAATAGAAAAGAAATAAAAGAGAGAGAGAGAAGGAAGTTACCTGGCGCCCACTTACCTGGCCCAGCACGGCCCAGCCCATCTCCACTCCCCCCGTGTCGTCTTCCTCTGCCAGTAGGCAGAGGCGAGGCGTTGCGCGCGCCCGAGAGGCCTCGGCCACCTCCTGCTTCCCCCTGGCCACCTCCTGCTTCCTCCTCGACGCCCGGAGACGCCACGCACCTCCCTGCCTCTCTCCCTCACTCTCCCGCGTCCTCATCCTCTCCCCTAGACCTCTCTCTCACTCGCCCGAACGGAGCCGCCGCCACCGACGAGCTCCCTCGCGGCCACCGCCACCCCCTAGCCTCGCCGATGCGCTCAAAGGCTCCGCCTCGACCCCCTCTTTCTCCCCACTGAGCCACAAGGTCCCGGACACGCTGCAACGCCGCCACCATCGCCGTTTCCATCGCCGGCCGCCGAGGAACTTCACCGTCGATTCGCCGCCGTCTCCGCTTCCCCGAGCTCGTCATCTACCCCATCCGAACCACCGTGAGCTCCTGCACGTTTTGCCCCTAACCCCGTGGCTTGCCGCTCGCCGTAGCCGCCATTTCATAGCTGGCCGTAGCACGCCGCCGCCTGAGCTCGTCGCCGGCGTAGCTCCGGTGACCATTTGGTCACCCTGGCATGCCTAACTCGCTCCCCGCACTGCGTAGCGCCCCGCTAGCCGCTCACCTCGCTCGTTTGCGCACCGTAGCACTAACTCGCCCCAACCCCGAGCTCCGGCCGCCGCCTCGGGCTCCACTCCGGCGAACCCCGGCCACCCCCGCACCTCCCGTTGGTCCCCCTAGATGCGCACGGGCACGGGCTACCTCCTGGTGCCCTTGGCGCGTCGATCCGATGCCCCTAGCGCAAGTCCGGCGTCCCCCGCCGTGCTCTGTGGTCGTCGCCGGCTAAACTCCGGCGAGAGCTGACGTGGCCGGTCATTAGGGCCTAACCACCCCGCTAACCCAGGCCTAGAGCCACTGACATGTGGGCCCTAGTGCCCCTAATCTCTAATTAAACTAAACTAACCCCCCCTGTCTAACCTGTGTCACTGACGTGTGGACCCCACATGTCAGGTTTGACCTGGACCTGGCCGTTGACTCGCTGACGTCATGCTGGCTTCAGGCTGACGCAGTTAAATTATTTTCTGGATTTATTAATATTCAGGAAATTCCAGAAAATGCCTAAAACTTCTAAAAATCATAGAAATTCAACCGTAACTCCAAATTAAATAATTTATATATGAAAAATTATCAGAAAAATTCAAGGAATCCATCTGTACCATTTTCATGCATGTTAGAACAACTTATAGCTGCTGTTTAGCACAAATCAATTAAAAGGCATTTGAATAATCACATATGGAGTTTAAATTTGAATCTTGTATTCAAACCAACTTCATTTAATCTGTTGCTAGTTGCATTAGCTCAAAACACATTCATTTTGCCATGTCATGATCATGCATCATATTGTGCATTGCATTGATTGTGTTCCCTTCTATGTTGCCGGTATTTGTCCCCTCTCGATAGACGTGATACCGATGATGTGATCGTTGACACTGATGAAGACTCAATGCTATCTTCAGAAGTGCCAGGCAAGCAAAAACCCCTTGTTCATTCCGATACAAACCCACTCTCTCGCTCCTGCTCTTTTTTTACTGCATTAGGACAACAACGATTCATCTGTTACTTGTTGCGGTAGTTGAACCCCTTTATCCTTTGCATGACCTGTCATTGCCACAGTAAATAGATGAAACCCACTAGCATGAGTAGGAGTTGTTTGAGCCCTGTTGTGCCTACTCATTCTTGCTTGTTTGTCATGCCTGCTACTGCTTAGAGTTGTGTCAGGTCTGATTCATCGGGAATGGATCAGAGGTGTGTGAACATGTCCTACCATTGAGAGCTAAGTGTGTGAACACGATTTGGTAAAGGTAGCGGTGAGAGGCCATGTAGGAGTACATGGTGGGTTGTCTCATTGAAGCCGTCCTTAGGAACTGAGTTCTGTGTTTGTGATCCATGACTCAGCTACTACCATACATTGGGCCCTGAAATATGACCCCGCTCGACTTCTTATTCACCCTTGTCCTCTGTCCAGGAGTTGCAAGTAGTTTCTGGTGTTTGTAGTATGCTGGAGGCCGTGGACAGCGCTGACCGTAGGGGTGGGCTGTGATGCGGTAGGCACGTGGCCGGGTAAACCGGGCGCCCGTTTGGTGTCACGGAACCCTGTTCACATCGTTTGGGGCTGTGAGCGAAACTCCGGCCGGATCTCCTCATGGATGGAACCCGAATAGGCGATAAACCTGGACTAGAGACTTGAGTGTTTAGGTAGGTCGTGGTCTACACCCACGTTGGCTTTCGCTTGAAGTCTGCCGAGCACATGTCGTGTGCAGACGCTAAGTGGTGGAAACATGTATGAAGAAGTACACCCCTGCAGGGTTAACATCATCTATTTGAATAGCCGTGTCCGCGGTAAAGGACTTCTGGGTTGCTTATATCAGTTCATAGACAAGTGAAAGTGGATACTTTAAAATGCGCAAGATAAGCGTGAGTGCTATGGATGGCGTTCTCGTAGGGAGACGGGAGCGGATCCATAGTGGTGTATTGATATGGTGAATATGTGGACTCGTGTGCGCCACCTCAAAAGAGTTGCTTGCAGTCGTAGTTTAGGATAGCCACCGAGTCAAAGCTGGCTTGCTGCAGTTAAACCCCACCATCCCTTTGTTGAAAATGATGCATATGTAGTTAGTTCTGATGTAAGTCTTGCTGGGTACATTTGTACTCACGTTTGCCTATTTTATGTTTTTGCAGAGAGACTTCAGTCTCACTAGTAGTTCCACGTGGACTTCGACGTTTAGCTTGTTACCTCAGCTACGATCTTGTGCCCTCGGCAGGATCTGATAGATAGTCAGGCTTCTCAGCCTTTTTCATTTATAGATGTCTGTACCCAGACATGATAGCTTCCGCTTGTGCTTTGACTTGTATGCTCTGAGTGTTGGGTCATGAGACCCCTGTTGTAATATCTCGCTCCTCGGAGCCTATTGAATAGACTACTTGAGTCGTAGAGTCATTTTGTGATGCCATGTTGTATTGCACATATCAAGCATATCGTGTGTATGTTATTGAAATGCTTGGTATGTGTGGGATCTGACTACCTAGTTGTTTATCTTTAGTAGCCTCTCTTACCGGGAAATGTCTCCTAGTGTTACCGCTGAGCCATGGTAGCTTGCTACTGCTCTGGAACACTTAGGCTGGCCGGCATGTGTCCTTCTTCGTTCCTGTGTCTGTCCCTTCGGGGAAATGTCACGCGATGAATATCGGAGTCCTGTTAGCCCGCTACAGCCCGGTTTACCGGAGTCCTGCTAGCCCAGTGCTACAGCCTGGATTCACTCGCTGATGACCGACACGTTCGATGCTGGGTCATGGATGCCTGTCCCTGTAAGTCTGTGCCACTTTGGGTTTACGACTAGCCATGTCAGCCCGGGCTCCTTATCATATGGATGCTAGCGACACTGTCATATACGTGTGCCAAAAGGCGCAAACGGTCCCGGGCTAAGGTAAGGCGACACCCGTGGGAATACCGTGCGTGAGGCCGCAAAGTGATATGAGGTGTTACATGCTAGATCGATGTGGCATTGAGTCGGGGTCCTGACAGCGTTGGTATCAGAGCTTGACTGTCTGTAGGATTACCAAGCCAAACTGGTCGAAGTTGAGTCTAGAAATTCTTTAGTTATATAAGGGAATTGATTGTGGGATGGAACGTAAGGCTCTTTTTACTCCTGATACCTTATGCCCTTCTGATCTGAGTCATCTTATCTTTCCTACGGGGATTAAGAACTAGGCTATCTCTTCTTGCTATTAGGACCACGTGTTACTAATCAGTAGACTTATAAGATTGTTGGATTTAAGTCTCAGTTCAGTTCCTACTACTTCCGTATGTTAATTGTTGATCTCGGAACCTTGATATTGTGCTTCTGAGTGGTTATGCCACCATTTTGTAGTATGTCTCAAATCTTTTTGAGCATTTATAGCCGTTATGCTATCCGAGTCATCCCAAGTTACTAAATAGTCTGATGCGTTTGCAAAATCCTTTCCCTCTGGTTTCGATGTTCCTTTATGCCAGCTCAATCACACTAATTGTTGAGTTGAGGTACTCTACTGCCTCGACCTTTAAGTTGGAGTTATTATTATGACCCTAGGTGTCTCAGGGGATCATCTAGTGGTCTAGCCATGATTTGTGTCCTAGTGTGATGATTCTGGCCTTTATTCTCGAAAGCATTCCGTGATGCTACTTAGTAGTAGGTATTCTACTCCTGGGTTTGAACCCGAGATTCACCCTACTTACTTCATGTTGATAGTAATTGCTAGCTCCCTTAGGTTATTAGTAACCTTTGCGTTAGTCCTCGAGGTCCGTGGTATATCGTTCTTCCAAATACCATGAACCATTATGGCAGAAGTTTGTTGGATCAAAAGATCACAACAGGCCCTCTATGAGTTCTCCATTCTATATTGCGACTCTGCCAGCTCAACCTTTCTGCATGGGTTATCCGGAAGAATTATGTTGAACTTGGTTCGACATACTAATCTATGCATCCACAACTCAGAAAGTTATATGTTCCTTTGAGTTGTCCCTCTTTAGTTGTCTACTGACCTTCGTCTATCAATTGATAGTCAAGAGTATGCATGCATTCGTTTATCGATGCCTATTACTCTTGTGGTCCATCAAGCCATTCTATCGTAGAATGATAGGAGAAACAAACTCCAGTACCTCTTCCATATCTAGGATTGGGTCAAAGCAATTGTGCTCCGCAGATCAAAATGCCAGCCCACCTTTTGATTCTGTTCTACCCTGAAGTATTACCGTCTTTATGTCAGGATTTTCATGGGGATTGCACCGGCTCTTGTGAATTCTTGATGTAGTGATACTTCTCGCCATCATTATTCATCCCTCGGTTCCGTGTTGTCGCAACCGGAATGCCGACAAGTGAATCGTGATGTGTGAATTCAATACTCCTAGCAACCTTGTTGCTTGGTAGTTAATGGACAATAATTTCATTCTTAGCGTGTTGGTTTTTGAATCGTCCTTCTAAGACTGATCGTGCTACCTAGTCCTTATTTCGGTGCACCCTTCGATTGATGAGTTAGGATCTTGTCAAGTCCTCACTCATTTGATCATATCGTCTTGCCCTCAAAAGCAAGATTGTTCTCGAGCTTAGTAACATATCGGTGGTTCGTGATTTTCCGAAGATCTTCTCGGAAGTATTACCAGGTTGTCACCTGACCGCTGTGTTGAGCTCGTGATCAAGTTGGTTTCTTGTGAACCACCCTTCTCCAAGAATCTGTGTTGGATATCCCTGAGCTAGTTGGTTAAGCTAGACAACAACTTGGAGGGTTGGAAGATAAAAGCTTGCCTGACTTAGTTCGTCCCAAAGGGATATTCTTGTGTAGTGTGTGTTGAAGAAAGATGATATCTTCATCGATTGGTCCCTGTGATCATTTGCTGGACCTATTGTCTTATCAATCCTTTGATTTGAGTGTGGGCTATCGTCAAATCAAATCAGTACCAACGATGCTCGTAATGTTGTCTTATTCGTGGTTGATCCCTCGAGCATACACCATTACATCTTTGGCCTGACCAATGCTATCACCATGTTCACTTAACTATGGAATTCCTTTTAAAAGGAAACCTAGATGAATTGTTGTTGAGCCCATTGACAACATCCTTATCTCCTCCATGATCTTGTTGGACAACAAGTTAGTGTTGGAAACTTCTGAAAGAATTTCTTCATGCTAACTCATGAAGTATCTGTTTGATGAAAGGAGTGACTTCCTCTTATACACGTGCATTTGGTGAAAGTTGCCGCCGTGGATTTGAGAAAGTTAGTTTTGCTTCCTCTGGAATCATCCCAAGTCAGTCATGCATACGTGTGAAGTATTCTGTGGTCTGGAGACTTGCAACCGTCATTCCATATGTGTTCCGAGCACACCAAGCCACTGATTGATTTGTTCAAGGAGAAGAAGTTCCTTCTTAAGAGCATGCCTTATGCAAGGATTTTGATATCCTCGTTGATGGTTCCCCACCTGAACTCGGTAGTGTTTTATTATAAGACTACCACGTGGTCATGTTTGTCTGGGACAGCGTGTTCACATGTTTGTAGCAGAACCAGCTCATGTTTTGGAGCTTACTATCGTAGTTCATTCCCCGAGAATCTCGCAGCGTTGTCTCATCGAATTGTGTTGCAAACTTTCATTTGTCTTCCTAGACTCGATGAGTCTGGAATATCCTGAGACCAACCAGATCTGAATCTCAGGCAGATATGATGGTTGGAACATTTTCCAAGAACTATAATATTGGTCCCTCGATAACCGGTAAAGTGGATGTCGTGGCCAACACACCCAACCGGAAGACCTATTATTATAATATCTTGATTGAGGAAGTTGGCAACCTCCCCATAGGGATTTCGTAGGATTTACTCCCTAGTTGCCCCTATGGATTTTGAGATCCTGAAGTCCGACCTTTTTACTTGATGTTCTAGATATCAAACCATATCTATGAATGGGTTACACTAGCACATCAAGGAGAACATTAGAAGCGGAGTGCTAAATGTCTCTCGGTCGATCATCCAGATTTTTATTTCCTTGGCCTCGCTAAGGTGAAATCTGAGAAGGTGTTATCTTCCTTTGCATCTGCATCATCCATCATTAGCCATCATGGTAGCAAGTTGTGTTGCCAGGATCCTTGACACGGATATTGGTAAAACCTTGATGATTGTGGAAATGCTCAAGTTCTTGAGAGCACGCTCAAGCGCTAGGTGTTATCATCGACGCTAACTGGGATTTCTCTCAGTTTCCTCGGCAATGCTATGACCTTTTCAACCAGTGAATTAACTCTCTAGTGTTGGGTTCTTCCCCAGTTACCAGAATCATTCCCAGCATTTGCATTTTGTTTCCAGCTTGCACCGCCAATGTGCCATTCTACCATGGGTCTCTTCCATTTCCGGTGATAAGAAAAAATCATACATTGCGTTGTCTTCAACAAGGTAGTCCACATCATCCAAGTCCGAGTATGCCATTCTACCGACCCCCTCCAAACGATCGCTCGAGAATTGTCTTAGGCTGGTTTAAAGAGTTTCAATGATCTTTGAATCAAAGGTAATTCTTTTTGCCACTTAAGGGGATATTTCTACGAGTCACCTTCCCTAAGGTGCATCATTATGGTATCATGGCAACTCAACTCCTCGCTACGTGACAATCGTTTACCACATTCTTGAGTCTGGAATTGTTGTCTACCTAGTGAACCTTTGTCATCTGCTTCACTCCAATTCCTATGGATGTGTACTTCGTCTCCCAGCTCGAGAGATGTTGTTATGTCTCATTCCGTGGGTTAATCCTGAGTTGTTCGACCTTCGAGAGGAACAATTCTTTTAGGGTCTTTCCTTTCCTCTCGTTGTCATGATAGTTGGAGTTCTCAAGGCAAGACTTCAAGACAATGATGGTGAATGAATCAACATTCAATTGAAGTGCACCCTGGATCGTGAAGATTATACTAGTCTGCGTTACCCCTTCACCTTACCCTACGCTTGAATCTCGAGACGAGATTGTTGTTTAGTGGGGGTGAGTTGTCACATCCCTAGCTTCTGGTTTGCTCTGAGCTAGCTAGTCATGTGTTGCATCATGTTTAAATTTTGCCTAAAATTGAAATGGGGATGTTCAAACCCTAGCATTAAATCAACTCAACTATGGTGAATTAAAATCTTTTCAATAAACCCAAAAGGTTCCTAAGAAAAGTTCATGATTTTTGGTTAAGGTGGAAACCTCTGCCAAAAATGATGAATATATTCTTAGGTCATTTTTGGATTTTTATAATTTAAATGTTCAAATAAATGTTGGAAATTGTTAGGGTCA
>NC_041391.1:431274352-431281173 GCF_002162155.2 Triticum dicoccoides | reverse complement strand
GGAGTCCTGCTAGCCCAGTGCTACAGCCTGGATTCACTCGCTGATGACCGACACGTTCGATGCTGGGTCATGGATGCCTGTCCCTGTAAGTCTGTGCCACTTTGGGTTTACGACTAGCCATGTCAGCCCGGGCTCCTTATCATATGGATGCTAGCGACACTATCATATACGTGTGCCAAAAGACGCAAACGGTCCCGGGCAAAGGTAAGGCGACACCCGTGGGAATACCGTGCGTGAGGCCGCAAAGTGATATGAGGTGTTACATGCTAGATCGATGTGGCATTGAGTCGGGGTCCTGACAGCGTTGGTATCAGAGCTTGACTGCCTGTAGGATTGCCAAGCCAAACTGGTCGAAGTTGAGTCTAGAAATTCTTTAGTTATATGAGGGAATTGATTGTGGGATGGAACGTAAGGCTCTTTTTACTCCTTATACGTCATGGCCTTCTGATCTGAGTCATCATCTTCTCTTCTACGGGGATTAAGAACTAGGCTATCTCTTCTTTCTATTAGGATCACGTGTTACTAATCAGTAGACTTATAAGATTGTTGGATTTAAGTCTCAGTTCAGTTCCTACTACTTCCGTATGTTAATTGTTGATCTCGGAACCTTGATATTGTGCTTCTGAGTGGTTATGCCACCATTTTGTAGTATGTCTCAAATCTTTTTGAGCATTTATAGCCGTTATGCTGTCCGAGTCATCCCAGGTTTCTAAATAGTCGGATGCAATTGCAAATCCCTTCCTCCTGTTTCCGATGTGCCTTTGGTCAGATTAATCACACAAATCAGTGAGTTGAGGTACTTTATTGCCTTGACATATATGTTGGAGCTACTATTATGACCCTAGGTGTTTTAGGGAGTCACCTAGTAATCTAGCAATGTTTTGTGTTCCCAGTGTGAAGATTCTGGCCATCATTCTCGTAAGCATCCCGTGATGCCACTTAGTTAGTAGGCATTTCACTTCTGGGTTTTCGACCCGAGATTCACTCTACCTACTTCATGTTGATAGTAATTGCTAGTGCCTTTAGGATATTAATAACCTTTGCGATAGTCCTTGAAGTCCGTGGTATCTTCTTCTTCCAAATACCATGAACTACTTATGGCAAAAGTTCCTCGTTGAACTGAAATATCACAACGGGATTATTCTTGAGGAATTCTCCATTCATAAATCGTGACTCTGCCAGTTCTACCTTTCTTCATGGGTTATCCGGAAGAAATATGTTGAACTTGGTTCGACATACTAATCTATGCATCCACAACTCAGAAAATTATATGTTCCTTTGAGTTGTTCTCTTTAGTTGCATTCTGACCCTCGTCTATCAATTGATAGTCAAGAGTATGCGTGCGTTCATTTATCGATGCCTATTACTCTTGTGGTCCGTCAAGCCATTCTATCGTAGAATGATAGGAGAAACAAACTCCAGTACCTCTTCCATATCTAGGATTGGGTCAAAGCAATTGTGCTCCGCAGATCAAAATGCCAGCCCACCTTTTGATTCTGTTCTACCCTGAAGTATTACCGTCTTTATGTCAGGATTTTCATGGGGGTTGCACCGGCTCTTGTGAATTCTTGATGTAGTGATACTTCTCGCCATCATTATTCATCCCTCGGTTCCGTGTTGTCGCAACCGGAATGCCGACAAGTGAATCGTGATGTGTGAATTCAATACTCCTAGCAACCTTGTTGCTTGGTAGTTAATGGACAATAATTTCATTCTTAGCGTGTTGGTTTTTGAATCGTCCTTCTAAGACTGATCGTGCTACCTAGTCCTTATTTCGGTGCACCCTTCGATTGATGAGTTAGGATCTTGTCAAGTCCTCACTCATTTGATCATATCGTCTTGCCCTCAAAAGCAAGATTGTTCTCGAGCTTAGTAACATATCGGTGGTTCGTGATTTTCCGAAGATCTTCTCGGAAGTATTACCAGGTTGTCACCTGACCGCTGTGTTGAGCTCGTGATCAAGTTGGTTTCTTGTGAACCACCCTTCTCCAAGAATCTGTGTTGGATATCCCTGAGCTAGTTGGTTAAGCTAGACAACAACTTGGAGGGTTGGAAGATAAAAGCTTGCCTAACTTAGTTCGTTCCAAAGGAATATTCTTGTGTAGTGTGTGTTGAAGAAAGATGATATCTTCATCGATTGGTCCCTGTGATCAGTTGCTGGACCTATTGTCTTATCAATCCTTTGATTGAGTGTGGGCTATCGTCAATCAGACCAGAACCAACGATATTCGTAATGTTGTCTTACTCGTGGTTGATCCCTCGAGCATACACCATTATATCTTTTGGGTCTGACCAATGCTAACACTTGTTCTCTTAACCATGGAATTCCTTTTAAAGGGAAACCCGGAAGAATTGTTGTTGAGCCCATTGACAACATCCTTATCTCCTCCATGATTTTGTTGAACATTAAGCTAGTGTTGGAAACTTTTGAAAGCATTTCTTCATGCTAACTCATGAAGTATTTGTTTGATGAAAGGAGTGACTTCCTCTTATACACGTGCATTTGGTGAAAGTTGCCGCCGTGGATTTGAGAAAGTTAGTTTTGCTTCCTCTGGAATCATCCCAAGTCAGTCATGCATACGTGCGAAGTATTCTGTGGTCTGGAGACTTGCAACCTTCATTCCATATGTGTTCCGAGCACACCAAGCCACTGATTGAGTTGTTCAAAGATAAAGGAGTCTGTCCAAGGTGAACTCTTTGGACTTCCACGCGTGGAGACTTCGATGTCATTAATGATGGTTCCCCACCTGAACTCGGTAGTGTTTTATTATAAGACTACCACGTGGTCATGTTTGTCTGGGACAGCGTGTTCACATGTTTGTAGCAGAACCAGCTCATGTTTTGGAGCTTACTATCGTAGTTCATTCCCCGAGAATCTCGCAGCGTTGTCTCATCGAATTGTGTTGCAAACTTTCATTTTTCTTCCTAGACTCGATGAGTCTGGAATATCCTGACACCAACCAGATCTGAATCTCAGGCAGATATGATGGTTTGGAACATTTCCCAAGAACTATAATATCGGTCCCTCGAAAACCGGTAAAGTGGATGTCGTGGCCAACACACCCAGCCGGAAGACCTGTTATTATAATATCTTGATTGAGGAAGTTGGCCACCTCCCCATAGGGATTTCGTAGGATTTACTCCCTAGTTGCCCCTATGGATTTTGAGATCCCGAAGTCCGATTTTTTTTTTACTTGATGTTCTAGATATCAAACCATATCTATGAATGGGTTACGCTAGCACATCAAGGAGAACATTAGAAGCGGAGTGCTAAATGTCTCTCGGTCGATCATCCAGATTTTATTTGCTTGGCCTCGCTAAGGTGAAATCTGAGAAAGTGTTATCCTCCTTCGCATCTGCATCGTCCATCGCTATTCATCATGGTAGTATGTTGTGTTGTCAGCACCCTTGACGCGGTTGTTGATAAAACCTTGATGATTGTGGAAATGCTCAAGTTCTTGAGAGCACGCACAAGCGCTACGTGTTATCATCGGCTCTAATTGGGATGCTCTCAGTTCCCTCGGCAATGCTATGACCTTCTCAAACAGTGAATTCACTCTCTATTGTTGGGTTCTTCCCCAGTTACCAGAATCATTCCCAGCATTTGCATTTTGTTCCCAGCTTGCACCGCCAATGTGCCATTCTACCATGGGTCTCTTCCATTTCCGGTGATAAGCAAATTCATCCATTACGTTGTCTCCAACAAGGTAATCCACATCATCCAAGTCCGAGTATGCCATTCTACCGACCCCCTCCAAACGATCGCTCGAGAATTGTCCTAGGCTGGTTTAAAGAGTTTCAATGATCTCTGAATCAAAGGTAATTCTTTTGCCACTTAAGGGGATATATCTACGAATCACCCCCCCCCTCCAGGATGTCTCGTTGAGGTATCATGGCAACTCAACTCCTCGCTACGTTGACAACCGTTCACCACCTTCTTAGGTGTGGAATCGTTGTCTACCTAGTGAACCTTCGTCATCTGTTCCACTCCATTCCTCTAGAGGTGTGCTTCGTCTCTCAGCTCGAGAGATGTTGCTATGTCCCATTCCGTGAGTTAATCCTGAGTTGTTCGTTCTTTGAGAAGATTAATTCTTCTAGAGTTTTCCTTCCCTCTTCTTGTCATGTTAGTTGGAGTTCTCAGAGAAAGACTTCGAGACAATGATGGTGATCGAATCAACGCTCTTATGAAGTGCACCCTGGATCGTGAAGATTATACTAGTTGCGTTTCCCCTTCACCTTACCCTACGCTTGAATCTTGGGACGAGATTTTTGTTTAGTGGGGGTGAGTTGTCACATCCCTGGTCCTGTTATGCACTAGGCTAGACCTCATGTGAGCATCATGTTTTAATTCAAATGAAATTTGAATTGAGGAATTTTCAAAGCCTCAGAAACCTTCTAAAAATGATCAACATTAAAATCTCCTCAAAGAAGTCCAAGAAAATGTTCCTCTTAGTCTCTGAAAATATTGCAAAGAGGTAAAACTCAAAACAATATTTTTGGTATCTCAGAGTTAATTATTTTGGGCCTTTGAATTAAATAAATAGCTATTTGCATTGGATATATATATTATATATAAATAATATATGTCCAATAATTACTGGAACATTTTATGTGGTTTGGTATATTTTAACTCTAGCCACATAACTATTTTCAGGATTTTATAAAATGGTTTAGTATTTTACTAAACTAAAACAACACAGAACAAAATAGATAAATAAAAACAGAAATAAAAGAGAGAGAGAGAAGGAAGTTACCTGGCGCCCACTTACCTGGCCCAGCACGGCCCAGCCCATCTCCACTCCCCCCCCCCCTGTCGTCTTCCTCTGCCAGTAGGCAGAGGCGAGGCGTGGCGCGCGCCCGAGAGGCCTCGGCCACCTCCTGCTTCCCCCTGGCCACCTCCTGCTTCCTCCTCGACGCCCCGGAGACGCCACGCACCTCCCTGCCTCTCTCCCTCACTCTCCCGCGTCCTCATCCTCTCCCCTGGACCTCTCTCTCACTCGCCCGAACGGAGCCGCCGCCACCGACGAGCTCCCTCGCGGCCACCGCCACCCCCTAGCCTCGCCGATGCGCTCAAAGGCTCCGCCTCGACCCCCTCTTTCTCCCCACCGAGCCACAAGGTCCCGGACACGCTGCAACGCCGCCACCATCGCCGTTTCCATCGCCGGCCGCCGAGGATCTTCACCGTCGATTCGCCGCCGTCTCCGCTTCCCCGAGCTCGTCATCTACCCCATCCGAACCACCGTGAGCTCCTGCACGTTTTGCCCCTAACCCCGTGGCTTGCCGCTCGCCGTAGCCGCCATTTCATAGCTGGCCGTAGCACGCCGCCGCCTGAGCTCGTCGCCGGCGTAGCTCCGGTGACCATTTGATCACCCTGGCATGCCTAACTCGCTCCCCGCACCGCGTAGCGCCCCGCTAGGCGCTCACCTCGCTCGTTTGCGCACCGTAGCACTAACTCGCCCCAACCCCGAGCTCCGGCCGCCGCCTTGGGCTCCACTCCGGCGAACCCCGGCCACCCCCGCACCTCCCGTTGGTCCCCCTAGATGCGCACGGGCACGGGCTACCTCCTGGTGCCCTTGGCGCGTCGATCCGATGCCCCTAGCGCAAGTCCGGCATCCCCCGCCGTGCTCTGTGGTCGTCGCCGGCTAAACTCCGGCGAGAGCTGACGTGGCCGGTCATTAGGGCCTAACCACCCCGCTAACCCAGGCCTAGAGCCACTGACATGTGGGCCCTAGTGCCCCTAATCTCTAATTAAACTAAACTAACCCCCCCTGTCTAACCTGTGTCACTGACGTGTGGACCCCACACATCAGGTTTGACCTGGACCTGGCCGTTGACTCGCTGACGTCATGCTGGCTTCAGGCTGACGCAGTTAAATCATTTTCTGGATTTATTAATATTCAGGAAATTCCAGAAAATGCCTAAAACTTCTAAAAATCATAGAAATTCAACCGTAACTCCAAATTAAATAATTTATATATGAAAAATTATCAGAAAAATTCAAGGAATCCATCTGTACCATTTTCATGCATGTTAGAACAACTTATAGCTGCTGTTTAGCACAAATCAATTAAATGGCATTTGAATAATCACATATGGAGTTTAAATTTGAATCTTGTATTCAAACCAACTTCATTTAATCTGTTGCTAGTTGCATTAGCTCAAAACACATTCATTTTGCCATGTCATGATCATGCATCATATTGTGCATTGCATTGATTGTGTTCCCTTCTATGTTGCCGGTATTTGTCCCCTCTCGACAGACGTGATACCGATGATGTGATCGTTGACACTGATGAAGACTCAATGCTATCTTCAGAAGTGCCAGGCAAGCAAAAACCCCTTGTTCATTCCGATACAAACCCACTCTCTCGCTCCTGCTCTTTTTTTACTGCATTAGGACAACAACGATTCATCTGTTACTTGTTGCGGTAGTTGAACCCCTTTATCCTTTGCATGACCTGTCATTGCCACAGTAAATAGATGAAACCCACTAGCATGAGTAGGAGTTGTTTGAGCCCTGTTGTGCCTACTCATTCTTGCTTGTTTGTCATGCCTGCTACTGCTTAGAGTTGTGTCAGGTCTGATTCATCGGGAATGGATCAGAGGTGTGTGAACATGTCCTACCATTGAGAGCTAAGTGTGTGAACACGATTTGGTAAAGGTAGCGGTGAGAGGCCATGTAGGAGTACATGGTGGGTTGTCTCATTGAAGCCGTCCTTAGGAACTGAGTTCTGTGTTTGTGATCCATGACTCAGCTACTACCATACATTGGGCCCTGAAATATGACCCCGCTCGACTTCTTATTCACCCTTGTCCTCTGT
>NC_041391.1:431253231-431274342 GCF_002162155.2 Triticum dicoccoides | reverse complement strand
TGCATCATTATGGTATCATGGCAACTCAACTCCTCGCTACGTGACAATCGTTTACCACATTCTTGAGTCTGGAATTGTTGTCTACCTAGTGAACCTTTGTCATCTGCTTCACTCCAATTCCTATGGATGTGTACTTCGTCTCCCAGCTCGAGAGATGTTGTTATGTCTCATTCCGTGGGTTAATCCTGAGTTGTTCGACCTTCGAGAGGAACAATTCTTTTAGGGTCTTTCCTTTCCTCTCGTTGTCATGATAGTTGGAGTTCTCAAGGCAAGACTTCAAGACAATGATGGTGAATGAATCAACATTCAATTGAAGTGCACCCTGGATCGTGAAGATTATACTAGTCTGCGTTACCCCTTCACCTTACCCTACGCTTGAATCTCGAGACGAGATTGTTGTTTAGTGGGGGTGAGTTGTCACATCCCTAGCTTCTGGTTTGCTCTGAGCTAGCTAGTCATGTGTTGCATCATGTTTAAATTTTGCCTAAAATTGAAATGGGGATGTTCAAACCCTAGCATTAAATCAACTCAACTATGGTGAATTAAAATCTTTTCAATAAACCCAAAAGGTTCCTAAGAAAAGTTCATGATTTTTGGTTAAGGTGGAAACCTCTGCCAAAAATGATGAATATATTCTTAGGTCATTTTTGGATTTTTATAATTTAAATGTTCAAATAAATGTTGGAAATTGTTAGGGTCATTGAAATAATTCAGAAAGCACCCATAATTGTTTCCAGGATTTTATTAAATGATTTGGTATTTTAAATCAAATCAAAAACAAAATAACAGAAATAGAAAAGAAATAAAAGAGAGAGAGAGAAGGAAGTTACCTGGCGCCCACTTACCTGGCCCAGCACGGCCCAGCCCATCTCCACTCCCCCCCCCCTGTCGTCTTCCTCTGCCAGTAGGCAGAGGCGAGGCGTGGCGCGCGCCCGAGAGGCCTCGGCCACCTCCTGCTTCCCCCTGGCCACCTCCTGCTTCCTCCTCGACGCCCGGAGACGCCACGCACCTCCCTGCCTCTCTCCCTCACTCTCCCGCGTCCTCATCCTCTCCCCTGGACCTCTCTCTCACTCGCCCGAACGGAGCCGCCGCCACCGACGAGCTCCCTCGCGGCCACCGCCACCCCCTAGCCTCGCCGATGCGCTCAAAGGCTCCGCCTCGACCCCCTCTTTCTCCCCACCGAGCCACAAGGTCCCGGACACGCTGCAACGCCGCCACCATCGCCGTTTCCATCGCCGGCCGCCGAGGATCTTCACCGTCGATTCGCCGCCGTCTCCGCTTCCCCGAGCTCGTCATCTACCCCATCCGAACCACCGTGAGCTCCTGCACGTTTTGCCCCTAACCCCGTGGCTTGCCGCTCGCCGTAGCCACCATTTCATAGCTGGCCGTAGCACGCCGCCGCCTGAGCTCGTCGCCGGCGTAGCTCCGGTGACCATTTGGTCACCCTGGCATGCCTAACTCGCTCCCCGCACCGCGTAGCGCCCCGCTAGCCGCTCACCTCGCTCGTTTGCGCACCGTAGCACTAACTCGCCCCAACCCCGAGCTCCGGCCGCCGCCTCGGGCTCCACTCCGGCGAACCCCGGCCACCCCCGCACCTCCCGTTGGTCCCCCTAGATGCGCACGGGCACGGGCTACCTCCTGGTGCCCTTGGCGCGTCGATCCGATGCCCCTAGCGCAAGTCCGGCGTCCCCCGCCGTGCTCTGTGGTCGTCGCCGGCTAAACTCCGGCGAGAGCTGACGTGGCCGGTCATTAGGGCCTAACCACCCCGCTAACCCAGGCCTAGAGCCACTGACATGTGGGCCCTAGTGCCCCTAATCTTTAATTAAACTAAACTAACCCCCCCTGTCTAACCTGTGTCACTGACGTGTGGACCCCACACGTCAGGTTTGACCTGGACCTGGCCGTTGACTCGCTTACGTCATGCTGGCTTCAGGCTGACGCAGTTAAATCATTTTCTGGATTTATTAATATTCAGGAAATTCCAGAAAATGCCTAAAACTTCTAAAAATCATAGAAATTCAACCGTAACTCCAAATTAAATAATTTATATATGAAAAATTATCAGAAAAATTCAAGGAATCCATCTGTACCATTTTCATGCATGTTAGAACAACTTATAGCTGCTGTTTAGCACAAATCAATTAAATGGCATTTGAATAATCACATATGGAGTTTAAATTTGAATCTTGTATTCAAACCAACTTCATTTAATCTGTTGCTAGTTGCATTAGCTCAAAACACATTCATTTTGCCATGTCATGATCATGCATCATATTGTGCATTGCATTGATTGTGTTCCCTTCTGTGTTGCCGGTATTTGTCCCCTCTCGATAGACATGATACCGATGATGTGATCGTTGACACTGATGAAGACTCAATGTTATCTTCAGAAGTGCCAGGCAAGCAAAACCCCCTTGTTCATTCCGATACAATCCCACTCTCTCGCTCCTGCTCTCTTTTACTGCATTAGGACAACAACGATTCAACTGTTACTTGCTGCGGTAGCTGAACCCCTTTATCCTTTGCATGACCTGTCATTCCACAGTAAATAGATGAAACCCACTAGTATGAGTAGGAATTGTTTGAGCCCTGTTGTGCCTACTCATTCATGCTTGTTTGTCATGCCTGCTACTGCTTAGAGTTGAGTCAGGTCTGATTCATCGGGGATGAATCAGAGGCGTGTGAACATGTCCTACTGTGTGTGAGCTAAGTGTGTGAACACGATTTGGTAAAAGGTGTCGGTGAGAGGCCATGTAGGAGTACATGGTGGGTTGTCTCATTGAAGCCGTCCTCAGGAACTGAGTTCTGTGTTTGTGATCCATGATTCAGCTACTACCATACATTGGGCCCTGAAATATGACCCCGCTCGACTTCTTAATCACCCTTGTCCTCTGTCCAGGAGTTGCAAGTAGTTTCTGGTGTTTGTAGTATGCTGGAGGCCGTGGACAGCGCTGACCGTAGGGGTGGGCTGTGATGCGGTAGGCACATGGCCGGGTACACCGGGCGCCCGTTTGGTGTCACGGAACCCTGTTCACATCGTTTGGGGCTGTGAGCGAAACTCCGGCCGGATCTCCTCATGGATGGAACCCGAATAGGCGATAAACCTGGACTAGAGACTTGAGTGTTTAGGTAGGTCGTGGTCTACACCCACGTCGGCTTTCGCTTGAAGTCTACCGAGCACATGTCGTGTGCAGACGCTAAGTGGTGGAAACATGTATGAAGAAGTACACCCCTGCAGGGTTAACATCATCTATTCGAATAGCCGTGTCCGCGGAAAAGGACTTCTGGGTTGCTTATATCAGTTCATAGACAAGTGAAAGTGGATACTCTAAAATACGCAAGATAAGCGTGAGTGCTATGGAAGGCGTTCTCGTAGGGAGACGGGAGCGGATCCATAGTGGTGTATTGATATGGTGAATATGTGGACTCGTGTGCGCCACCTCAAAAGAGTCGCTTGCAGTCGTAGTTTAGGATAGCCACCGAGTCAAAGCTGGCTTGCTGCAGTTAAACCCCACCACCCCTTTGTTGAAAATGATGCATATGTAGTTAGTTCTGATGTAAGTCTTGCTGGGTACATTTGTACTCACGTTTGCCTATTTTATGTTTTTGCAGAGAGACTTCAGTCTCACTAGTAGTTCCACGTGGACTTCGACGTTTAGCTTGTTACCTCAGCTACGATCTTGTGCCCTCGGCAGGATTTGGTAGATAGTCAGGCTTCTCAGCCTTTTTCATTTATAGATGTCTGTACCCAGACATGATAGCTTCCGCTTGTGCTTTGACTTGTATGCTCTGATTGTTGGGTCATGAGACCCATGTTTGTAATATCTCGCTCCTCGGAGCCTATTGATTAAAATACTTGAGTTGTAGAGTCATGTTGTGATGCCATGTTGTATTTGCACATATCGAGCATATTGTGTGTATGTTATTGAAATGCTTGGTATGTGTGGGATCTGACAACCTAGTTGTTTATCCTTGGTAGCCTCTCTTACCGGGAAATGTCTCCTAGTGTTTCCACCGAGCCATGGTAGCTTGCTACTGCTCCGGGACACTTAGGCTGGCCGGCATGTGTCCTTCTTCGTTCCTGTGTCTGTCCCTTCGGGGAAATGTCACGCGGTGAATACCGGAGTCCTGTTAGCCCGCTACAGCCCGGTTCACCGGAGTCCTGCTAGCCCAGTGCTACAGCCTGGATTCACTCGCTGATGACCGACACGTTCGATGCTGGGTCATGGATGCCTGTCCCTGTAAGTCTGTGCCACTTTGGGTTTACGACTAGCCATGTCAGCCCGGGCTCCTTATCATATGGATGCTAGCGACACTATCATATACGTGTGCCAAAAGACGCAAACGGTCCCGGGCAAAGGTAAGGCGACACCCGTGGGAATACCGTGCGTGAGGCCGCAAAGTGATATGAGGTGTTACATGCTAGATCGATGTGGCATTGAGTCGGGGTCCTGACAGCGTTGGTATCAGAGCTTGACTGCCTGTAGGATTGCCAAGCCAAACTGGTCGAAGTTGAGTCTAGAAATTCTTTAGTTATATGAGGGAATTGATTGTGGGATGGAACGTAAGGCTCTTTTTACTCCTTATACCTCATGGCCTTCTGATCTGAGTCATCATCTTCTCTTCTACGGGGATTAAGAACTAGGCTATCTCTTCTTTCTATTAGGATCATGTGTTACTAATCAGTAGACTTATAAGATTGTTGGATTTAAGTCTCAGTTCAGTTCCTACTACTTCCGTATGTTAATTGTTGATCTCGGAACCTTGATATTGTGCTTCTGAGTGGTTATGCCACCATTTTGTAGTATGTCTCAAATCTTTTTGAGCATTTATAGCCGTTATGCTGTCCGAGTCATCCCAGGTTTCTAAATAGTCGGATGCAATTGCAAATCCCTTCCTCCTGTTTCCGATGTGCCTTTGGTCAGATTAATCACACAAATCAGTGAGTTGAGGTACTTTATTGCCTTGACATATATGTTGGAGCTACTATTATGACCCTAGGTGTTTTAGGGAGTCACCTAGTAATCTAGCAATGTTTTGTGTTCCCAGTGTGAAGATTCTGGCCATCATTCTCGTAAGCATCCCGTGATGCCACTTAGTTAGTAGGCATTTCACTTCTGGGTTTTCGACCCGAGATTCACTCTACCTACTTCATGTTGATAGTAATTGCTAGTGCCTTTAGGATATTAGTAACCTTTGCGATAGTCCTTGAAGTCCGTGGTATCTTCTTCTTCCAAATACCATGAACTACTTATGGCAAAGGTTCCTCGTTGAACTGAAATATCACAACAGGATTATTCTTGAGGAATTCTCCATTCATAAATCGTGACTCTGCCAGTTCTACCTTTCTTCATGGGTTATCCGGAAGAAATATGTTGAACTTGGTTCGACATACTAATCTATGCATCCACAACTCAGAAAATTATATGTTCCTTTGAGTTGTTCTCTTTAGTTGCATTCTGACCCTCATCTATCAATTGATAGTCAAGAGTATGCGTGCGTTCGTTTATCGATGCCTATTACTCTTGTGGTCCGTCAAGCCATTCTTTCGTAGAATGATAGGAGAAACAAACTCCAGTACCTCTTCCATATCTAGGATTGGGTCAAAGCAATTGTGCTCCACAGATCAAAATGCCAGCCCACCTTTTGATTCTGTTCTACCCTGAAGTATTACCGTCTTTATGTCAGGATTTTCATGGGGGTTGCACCGGCTCTTGTGAATTCTTGATGTAGTGATACTTCTCGCCATCATTATTCATCCCTCGGTTCCGTGTTGTCGCAACCGGAATGCCGACAAGTGAATCGTGATGTGTGAATTCAATACTCCTAGCAACCTTGTTGCTTGGTAGTTAATGGACAATAATTTCATTCTTAGCGTGTTGGTTTTTGAATCGTCCTTCTAAGACTTATCATGCTACCTAGTCCTTATTTCGGTGCACCCTTCGATTGATGAGTTAGGATCTTGTCAAGTCCTCACTCATTTGATCATATCGTCTTGCCCTCAAAAGCAAGATTGTTCTCGAGCTTAGTAACATATCGGTGGTTCGTGATTTTCCGAAGATCTTCTCGGAAGTATTACCAGGTTGTCACCTGACCGCTGTGTTGAGCTCGTGATCAAGTTGGTTTGTTGTGAACCACCCTTCTCCAAGAATCTGTGTTGGATATCCCTGAGCTAGTTGGTTAAGCTAGACAACAACTTGGAGGGTTGGAAGATAAAAGCTTGCCTGACTTAGTTCGTCCCAAAGGGATATTCTTGTGTAGTGTGTGTTGAAGAAAGATGATATCTTCATCGATTGGTCCCTGTGATCATTTGCTGGACCTATTGTCTTATCAATCCTTTGATTTGAGTGTGGGCTATCATCAAATCAAATCAGTACCAACGATGCTCGTAATGTTGTCTTATTCGTGGTTGATCCCTCGAGCATACACCATTACATCTTTGGCCTGACCAATGCTATCACCATGTTCACTTAACTATGGAATTCCTTTTAAAAGGAAACCTAGATGAATTGTTGTTGAGCCCATTGACAACATCCTTATCTCCTCCATGATCTTGTTGGACAACAAGTTAGTGTTGGAAACTTCTGAAAGCATTTCTTCATGCTAACTCATGAAGTATGTGTTTGATGAAAGGAGTGACTTCCTCTTATACACGTGCATTTGGTGAAAGTTGCCGCCGTGGATTTGAGAAAGTTAGTTTTGCTTCCTCTGGAATCATCCCAAGTCAGTCATGCATACGTGTGAAGTATTCTGTGGTCTGGAGACTTGCAACCGTCATTCCATATGTGTTCCGAGCACACCAAGCCACTGATTGATTTGTTCAAGGAGAAGAAGTTCCTTCTTAAGAGCATGCCTTATGCAAGGATTTTGATATCCTCGTTGATGGTTCCCCACCTGAACTCGGTAGTGTTTTATTATAAGACTACCACGTGGTCATGTTTGTCTGGGACAGCGTGTTCACATGTTTGTAGCAGAACCAGCTCATGTTTTGGAGCTTACTATCGTAGTTCATTCCCCGAGAATCTCGCAGCGTTGTCTCATCGAATTGTGTTGCAAACTTTCATTTGTCTTCCTAGACTCGATGAGTCTGGAATATCCTGACACCAACCAGATCTGAATCTCAGGCAGATATGATGGTTGGAACATTTTCCAAGAACTATAATATTGGTCCCTCGATAACCGGTAAAGTGGATGTCGTGGCCAACACACCCAACCGGAAGACCTATTATTATAATATCTTGATTGAGGAAGTTGGCCACCTCCCCATAGGGATTTCGTAGGATTTACTCCCTAGTTGCCCCTATGGATTTTGAGATCCCGAAGTCCGACCGTTTTACTTGATGTTCTAGATATCAAACCATATCTATGAATGGGTTACACTAGCACATCAAGGAGAACATTAGAAGCGGAGTGCTAAATGTCTCTCGGTCGATCATCCAGATTTTTATTTCCTTGGCCTCGCTAAGGTGAAATCTGAGAAGGTGTTATCTTCCTTTGCATCTGCATCATCCATCATTAGCCATCATGGTAGCAAGTTGTGTTGCCAGGATCCTTGACACGGATATTGGTAAAACCTTGATGATTGTGGAAATGCTCAAGTTCTTGAGAGCACGCTCAAGCGCTAGGTGTTATCATCGATGCTAACTGGGATTTCTCTGAGTTTCCTCGGCAATGCTATGACCTTTTCAACCAGTGAATTAACTCTCTAGTGTTGGGTTCTTCCCCAGTTACCAGAATCATTCCCAGCATTTGCATTTTGTTTCCAGCTTGCACCGCCAATGTGCCATTCTACCATGGGTCTCTTCTATTTCCGGTGATAAGAAAAAATCATACATTGCATTGTCTTCAACAAGGTAGTCCACATCATCCAAGTCCGAGTATGCCATTCTACCGCCCCCCTCCAAACGATCGCTCGAGAATTGTCTTAGGCTGGTTTAAAGAGTTTCAATGATCTTTGAATCAAAGGTAATTCTTTTTGCCACTTAAGGGGATATTTCTACGAGTCACCTTCCCTAAGTTGCATCATTATGGTATCATGGCAACTCAACTCCTCGCTACGTGACAATCGTTTACCACATTCTTGAGTCTGGAATTGTTGTCTACCTAGTGAACCTTTGTCATCTGCTTCACTCCAATTCCTATGGATGTGTACTTCGTCTCCCAGCTCGAGAGATGTTGTTATGTCTCATTCCGTGGGTTAATCCTGAGTTGTTCGACCTTCGAGAGGAACAATTCTTTTAGGGTCTTTCCTTTCCTCTCGTTGTCATGATAGTTGGAGTTCTCAAGGCAAGACTTCAAGACAATGATGGTGAATGAATCAACATTCAATTGAAGTGCACCCTGGATCGTGAAGATTATACTAGTCTGCGTTACCCCTTCACCTTACCCTACGCTTGAATCTCGAGACGAGATTGTTGTTTAGTGGGGGTGAGTTGTCACATCCCTAGCTTCTGGTTTGCTCTGAGCTAGCTAGTCATGTGTTGCATCATGTTTAAATTTTGCCTAAAATTGAAATGGGGATGTTCAAACCCTAGCATTAAATCAACTCAACTATGGTGAATTAAAATCTTTTCAATAAACCCAAAAGGTTCCTAAGAAAAGTTCATGATTTTTGGTTAAGGTGGAAACCTCTGCCAAAAATGATGAATATATTCTTAGGTCATTTTTGGATTTTTATAATTTAAATGTTCAAATAAATGTTGGAAATTGTTAGGGTCAATGAAATAATTCAGAAAGCACCCATAATTGTTTCCAGGATTTTATTAAATGATTTGGTATTTTAAATCAAATCAAAAACAAAATAACAGAAATAGAAAAGAAATAAAAGAGAGAGAGAGAAGGAAGTTACCTGGCGCCCACTTACCTGGCCCAGCACGGCCCAGCCCATCTCCACTCCCCCCCCCTGTCGTCTTCCTCTGCCAGTAGGCAGAGGCGAGGCGTGGCGCGCGCCCGAGAGGCCTCGGCCACCTCCTGCTTCCCCCTGGCCACCTCCTGCTTCCTCCTCGACGCCCGGAGACGCCACGCACCTCCCTGCCTCTCTCCCTCACTCTCCCGCGTCCTCATCCTCTCCCCTGGACCTCTCTCTCACTCGCCCGAACGGAGCCGCCGCCACCGACGAGCTCCCTCGCGGCCACCGCCACCCCCTAGCCTCGCCGATGCGCTCAAAGGCTCCGCCTCGACCCCCTCTTTCTCCCCACCGAGCCACAAGGTCCCGGACACGCTGCAACGCCGCCACCATCGCCGTTTCCATCGCCGGCCGCCGAGGATCTTCACCGTCGATTCGCCGCCGTCTCCGCTTCCCCGAGCTCGTCATCTACCCCATCCGAACCACCGTGAGCTCCTGCACGTTTTGCCCCTAACCCCGTGGCTTGCCGCTCGCCGTAGCCGCCATTTCATAGCTGGCCGTAGCACGCCGCCGCCTGAGCTCGTCGCCGGCGTAGCTCCGGTGACCATTTGGTCACCCTGGCATGCCTAACTCGCTCCCCGCACCGCGTAGCGCCCCGCTAGCCGCTCACCTCGCTCGTTTGCGCACCGTAGCACTAACTCGCCCCAACCCCGAGCTCCGGCCGCCGCCTCGGGCTCCACTCCGGCGAACCCCGGCCACCCCCGCACCTCCCGTTGGTCCCCCTAGATGCGCACGGGCACGGGCTACCTCCTGGTGCCCTTGGCGCGTCGATCCGATGCCCCTAGCGCAAGTCCGGTGTCCCCCGCCGTGCTCTGTGGTCGTCGCCGGCTAAACTCCGGCGAGAGCTGACGTGGCCGGTCATTAGGGCCTAACCACCCCGCTAACCCAGGCCTAGAGCCACTGACATGTGGGCCCTAGTGCCCCTAATCTCTAATTAAACTAAACTAACCCCCCCTGTCTAACCTGTGTCAATGACGTGTGGACCCCACACGTCAGGTTTGACCTGGACCTGGCCGTTGACTCGCTGACGTCATGCTGGCTTCAGGCTGACGCAGTTAAATCATTTTCTGGATTTATTAATATTCAGAAAATTCCAGAAAATGCCTAAAACTTCTAAAAATCATAGAAATTCAACCGTAACTCCAAATTAAATAATTTATATATGAAAAATTATCAGAAAAATTCAAGGAATCCATCTGTACCATTTTCATGCATGTTAGAACAACTTATAGCTGCTTTTTAGCACAAATCAATTAAATGGCATTTGAATAATCACATATGGAGTTTAAATTTGAATCTTGTATTCAAACCAACTTCATTTAATCTGTTGCTAGTTGCATTAGCTCAAAACACATTCATTTTGCCATGTCATGATCATGCATCATATTGTGCATTGCATTGATTGTGTTCCCTTCTATGTTGCCGGTATTTGTCCCCTCTTGATAGACGTGATACCGATGATGTGATCGTTGACACTGATGAAGACTCAATGCTATCTTCAGAAGTGCCAGGCAAGCAAAACCCCCTTGTTCATTCCGATACAAACCCACTCTCTCACTCCTACTCTTTTTTTACTGCATTAGGACAACAACGATTCATCTGTTACTTGTTGCGGTAGTTGAACCCCTTTATCCTTTGCATGACCTGTCATTGCCACAGTAAATAGATGAAACCCACTAGCATGAGTAGGAGTTGTTTGAGCCCTGTTGTGCCTACTCATTCTTGCTTGTTTGTCATGCCTGCTACTGCTTAGAGTTGTGTCAGGTCTGATTCATCGGGAATGGATCAGAGGTGTGTGAACATGTCCTACCATTGAGAGCTAAGTGTGTGAACACGATTTGGTAAAGGTAGCGGTGAGAGGCCATGTAGGAGTACATGGTGGGTTGTCTCATTGAAGTCGTCCTTAGGAACTGAGTTCTGTGTTTGTGATCCATGACTCAGCTACTACCATACATTGGGCCCTGAAATATGACCCCGCTCGACTTCTTATTCACCCTTGTCCTCTGTCCAGGAGTTGCAAGTAGTTTCTGGTGTTTGTAGTATGCTGGAGGCCGTGGACAGCACTGACCGTAGGGGTGGGCTGTGATGCGGTAGGCACGTGGCCGGGTAAACCGGGCACCCATTTGGTGTCACGGAACCCTGTTCACATCGTTTGGGGCTGTGAGCGAAACTCCGGCCGGATCTCCTCATGGATGGAACCCGAATAGGCGATAAACCTGGACTAGAGACTTGAGTGTTTAGGTAGGTCGTGGTCTACACCCACGTCGGCTTTCGCTTGAAGTCTGCCGAGCACATGTCGTGTGCAGACGCTAAGTGGTGGAAACATGTATGAAGAAGTACACCCCTGCAGGGTTAATATCATCTATTCGAATAGCCGTGTCCGCGGTAAAGGACTTCTGGGTTGCTTATATCAGTTCATAGACAAGTGAAAGTGGATACCCTAAAATACGCAAGATAAGCGTGAGTGCTATGGATAGCGTTCTCGTAGGGAGACGGGAGCGGATCCATAGTGGTGTATTGATATGGTGAATATGTGGACTCGTGTGCGCCACCTCAAAAGAGTCGCTTGCAGTCGTAGTTTAGGATAGCCACCGAGTCAAAGCTGGCTTGCTGCAGTTAAACCCCACCATCCCCTTGTTGAAAATGATGCATATGTAGTTAGTTCTGATGTAAGTCTTGCTGGGTACATTTGTACTCACGTTTGCCTATTTTATGTTTTTGCAGAGAGACTTCAGTCTCGCTAGTAGTACCGCGTGGACTTCGACGTTTAGCTTGTTATCTCAGCTACGATCTTGTGCCCTCGGCAGGATCTAGTAGATAGTCAGGCTTCTCAGCCCTTTTCATTTATAGATGTCTGTACTCAGACATGATAGCTTCCGCTTGTGTTTTGACTTGTATGCTCTGATTGTTGGGTCATGAGACCCATGTTTCTAATATCTCGCTCCTCGGAGCCTATTGAATAAACACTTGAATCGTAGAGTCATATTGTGATGCCATGTTGTATTTGCACATATCCGGCATATTGTGTGTATGTTATTGAAATGCTTGGTATGTGTGGGATCTGACTATCTAGTTGTTTATCCTTAGTAGCCTCTCTTACCGGGAAATGTCTCTTAGTGTTTCCACCGAGCCATGGTAGCTTGCTACTGCTCCGGAACACTTAGGCCGGCCGGCATGTGTCCTTCTTCGTTCCTGTGTCTGTCCCTTCGGGGAAATGTCACGCGATGAATACCGGAGTCCTGTTAGCCTGCTACAGCCCGGTCCACCGGAGTCCTGCTAGCCCAGTGCTACAGCCTGGATTCACTCGCTGATGACCGACACGTTCGATGCTGGGTCATGGATGCCTGTCCCTGTAAGTCTGTGCCACTTTGGGTTTACGACTAGCCATGTCAGCCCGGGCTCCTTATCATATGGATGCTAGCGACACTATCATATACGTGTGCCAAAAGACGCAAACGGTCCCGGGCAAAGGTAAGGCGACACCCGTGGGAATACCGTGCGTGAGGCCGCAAAGTGATATGAGGTGTTACATGCTAGATCGATGTGGCATTGAGTCGGGGTCCTGACACCATGGTCGTCGCCCACGAAGGACTTGCCTCACTAGGGTATATCTTCATGAAGTAGGCGATCTCCTTGCCCTTACAAACTCCTTGGTTCAATTCCACAATCTTGTCGGAGGCTCCCAAGTGACACCTAGCCAATCTAGGAGACACCACTCTCCAAGAAGTAACAAATGGTGTGTTGATGATGAACTCCTTGCTCTTGTGCTTCAAATGATAGTCTCCCCAACACTCAACTCTCTCTCACAGGATTTGGATTTGGTGGAAAGAAGATTTGAGTGGAAAGCAACTTGGGGAAGGTTAGAGATCAAGATTCATATGGTAGGAATGGAATATCTTGGTCTCAACACAAGTGTAGGTGGTTCTTTCTCAGAAAAATGTATGCTGGAAGTGTAGGCACATTCTGATGGCTCTCTCCACGAATGAAGAGTGGGTGGAGGGGTATATATAGCCTCCACAAAAAATCTAACCGTTACACCCAACTTATGAATCTCGGTGGGACCAAATCGTCAAACTCGGTCGGACCGATTCAGCATATAATGTGACCGTTAGGATTTTCGGTGGGACCGACATGCAACTCGGTGGGACCGATATGGTTAGGGTTAGGGCATAACATAATCTCGGTGAGACCGATTACACAAACTCGGTGGGACCAATTTTGGTAATAAGCTAACCAGAGAGTTGGTCAGGCAAACTCGGTGGGACCAATTCGCTCATCTTGGTGGGACCAAAATGTTACGAAATGGAAACAGAGAGTTTGCATTGCAATCTCGGTGGGACTGATCGCTCATCTCGGTTGGACCGAAACGTTACGAAGGGAAACAGAGAGATTACAATCCCATCTCGGTGAGACCGAGATCCCTATCGGTGGGACCGATTTGACTAGGGTTTGTGGCAGTGTCTATGACATCTGAACTCGGTGGCGTCGGATAGAAAGAATCGGTGGGGCTGAGTTGGACTTTTGGTTTGGGTCATATGTGGATGTGAGCAAGTAGTTGAGGGCTTTGGAGCATATCACTAAGCATTTTGAGCAAGAAAGCCATTAGGCAACACCTCATCCCTCCTTGATAGTATTGGCTTTTCCTATAGACTCAATGTGATCTTGGATCACTAAAATAGAAAATGTAGAGTCTTGTGCTTTGAGCTTGAGCCAATCCTTTTGTCCTTAGCATTTTGAGGGGTCCACTTTTCTCATCCATGCCATGCCAATCATTGAGCTTTCCTGAAATACTTATCTTGAAATAGCATTAGCTCAATGAGATATATGTTGTTAGGAATTACCAAAACCACCCAGGGATAGTTGCACTTTCAGGGGGTGAATAGGCGATTTTTATGGAAGTCTTAAAAACACGGGGGCATTGAATACAAACAGTAGAAATGAACCTATTGATATGCAGCGGAAGGTAGACTACACTAGTCAATCCATAGTCAAGTAAGCAATGTAGTGAAAACACGAAGACTATCAGCAGCTAGGTAGAATGGATCAGAATGGAAGACAGTATGAAGCCAAACAGTAAATATTCTTCACACAGTGAAGTCAATCAGATCAGGCAAATAGGCAAAGACTTCACGAAGACAAACTGTAAGTAAAGAGAGTGAAGGATAGAACCAGTTGCTTGGAGGAGACAAGGATTTGTTGGAACAGTTCCAGTTGCTGTGACAACTGTACGTCTGGTTAGGGAGGCCGAGATTCAACTCGGAATACCGCGTCTTCACCTTATTCCCTTTGAGCTAAGGACACTTAGTCCTCGCCCAATCACTCTAGTAAGTCTTCAGGATAGACTTCCAAACCTTCATAGACCTTGTTCATCGGCGATCCACAATGACTCTTGGATGCTCAAAACGTGACACCTAACAGGCTGGAGGATTCACAGTCCTCAAGTGTAACAAGTCTTCAAATCACGCGGACAGAAAGACTTCAGTGATGCCTAACACTCTTTGGCTCTGGGTGATTTGGACTTTCTCCTTGCAAGGGTTTCTATCTCGAATGCTTCGGAGGTGGGTTCCTCTCAAACGACAAAAGCCGTGCACTAACTCTGAGCAGTCACCAATTTATGGTGTAGGGGGTGGGCTATTTATAGCCAGGAGGCAACCCGACCTGATTTGTCCAAAATGACCCCGGGTCACTAAGGAACTGACACGTGTTCAACGGTCAGATTTCAAACACATGCGACAGCTTGACTTGGGCTACAAGTAAAGCTGACTCATCCAGCTCTGGATAAGATTTGCTCTCATTGTCTTCGCTCGAAGAAATAGGATTTGGTTGAGCATCACATCAGTCACTCTGACTTTGTTCACTTGGACCCCACTTAACAGTACGGTGGTTCGTATGACTCAACAAAGAAGAAAAGGAAACTACGAAACAACTATGTCTTCGCACTCCATAGTCTTCATGCGATGTCTTCTCATGTCATAGTCTTCAATGTGAATATCTTCACAGACCACCATTGTCTTCAATGTCTTCACACATTTTTAGGGGTTATCTATGGTAGGAAAACCAAATCAATATGGGACTAATACCTGTGTTATCTTGCAATTCTCACAAACACATTAGTCCCTCAACCAAGTTTGTTGTCAATACTCTAAAACCAACTAGGGGTGGCACTAGATGCACTTACATGGTCATCTGACCAAAGGGCAGTATGGCCCTACAAGTGCACTAGAAACTGCAAAGCTGGTCTGGGACTGGTTGCCCAAGGTCAACGGCGTCTCAACTCAGTGAAACTCAAGGATTGATGTTCTTCGCAATCTCGTCATTTGCTTCAAGAGGAATGACAATGCGAATGTCCAACTCACGTTTGATCGCCTTACTGATATCACAAATGAGCTTCGCTCTCTTGGCGCCCATGAGATCACCAAGCATGAAATAGTGAAGAAGCTTCTGAGATCACTTGACAGCTCCTTTGACACCTTGGCCCTGATGATACAAGAACGTCCTGATTTCAAAGACCTCGATCTGTCTGACATACTTGAGAGGCTCAACACACATGAGTTCCAACTATTTGAGAAAAGAGATATCTATGGTCCCAACTATGGCCGACCCCGTGCCTTGAAGGCTAAGGCTGTTTCCTCATCTGAAGAAGAATCTAACTGTAGTTCTGGTGATCTTGAAGACATTGGCAAAGAGCTTGCAATGCTTGTGAGAAATTTCCAGAAGTTCTCCAAGAAGAATCGCCTCGGAAAGTCTTCAAGATCCAGCTCAAGAAATGATGAGGCTTCATCTCATGACTACAAGAAGAGAACATGCCACAAATGCAAGAAGCCAGACCACTACATCTCTGAGTGTCCTTAATGGGACAAGGAATCAAAGAAGAAGAAGAGCAAGGAATATGATTCTGATGACAAGAAGGATAAGAAATCTTCAAAGTCCTCTTGAAATTCTTCATCAAAGTCTTCATCTCACAAGAAGAGCTCATATGGCAAGGCTCGTGCATTTATTGGCAAGGAGATGGATTCAGAGGAGGAGTCCACTTCTGAGGAGGCGGTGTTGGAGTCTCAGGAGGAGTCTGATTCAGGCGTGACAAGCCTGGCTCTAGCTTCGGCATTCATTGCCAAGTCCATCTTCAACACTGAAGACAATGGTCACTTCGCCAAAACTGAAGCCAATGATGAGGATGACTCTACTCCAACCTACTGCTTCATGGAATGAGGTGCCAAGGTAAACTCACGCGATGCTTACTTTCAAACCTCTAGTGAAGATGACTCTGAATGTGAATCCAAACCTAGCTATAAGACACTTGCTAAAATTGCAACTGAACAACAAACTGCTATGGAACATATTCAAAAGTTGCTAGACAAAAGCGATGATCTATTGGGCGTAGAAATGAATCGAACTTAGTCCTTAATCGAAGACATTAAAAATCTTTGTGTTAAGTACGAGTAACTTGAAAGTCATCATGAAACTCTCTTAGCCTCTCATGAGAAGCATTCCTACGATTATCTTCAAAGGAAGCAAGATCTTGAGAAACTGAGAGTGTCTCATCAAGATGTTCAAAAGGAGAACGATTCACTACTCGCTCAACATATTAGTTCCGCTGAGGAAGAATTTGTTCCACCATGTTTAAAATCTCTTGAGCATGATAATGTTGTCTCTGTTGCTGAATATTCTACTGCCTCTAATGTTGCAATATCTTCAACTGATGATGTGGTAACTAACCCCTCTACTGAGGATGCCACTACTATTGCTGATGAGAATGCTAGGTTGAAGACATTGCTTGAAACAGGCATGTACAAAAGCCTCAAAGGGCATCAGACTCTGTGCGATGTCCTCAAGAAACAAATTCTGAACCGAAACCCTAGGAAAGAGGGTGTCGAGAGGAAAATGAATGTTGATGGTTCTTACTGGAAGCCTGAGCAGTACCCTAGAACCACATGGGTTCCTACTAAGGATCCTTCAGTGGACCCATCCACCTTATCTGGCTTCACTTGTGCTAAGCCCATTATCATTCATGAATCCTTTGACGCCAATTATAGGCTATTTAAGAATCCGAATGGTGAAGTGTTTGCTAGGTTTATTGGTACTAACTATAGGAATGGGCACCTTTGAAGAAGATCTGGGTGCCCCAAAGTTGGCTTGAGAAGCTTCCCGTGAATGTTGCCATGACACCTCCTGGGAAGAAGACAAACCCCAGACCAAAGGTGTCATATGGCCCAAAGGCTTCATACAGACAAAGGACCACACATGGTCACCCTAACGCCAATGTTTTGCAGGGAAACCATCATCAGACTCATGAGCGTGTTTCTTATAATCGCCATGTTTACCAAACTAAGAACTTTTCTGCATATTCTTGTGAGTATTATTCACCTCGTGCAAAACTATTTGCTAGGGCTCCAAAGCCAAAGTTCTCGGATGCTGCACTTAGACTTATTGCTTCTAAGACACCCATGAAGATGTGGGTGGTTAAGAAGAATTAACTTCTCTTGCAGGGAAAGGTCTGCCGCCGGAAATCAAAGATGTCTGACGCCAATGCTAGGGACCTAAAACATCTTGTGGAACACAAGATAAAGTGCCAGAATGGTCTTACCATGTATTTCGTCCCAGGGTTTCTTGACGAGCATCCTATCTTACCTAACCAGAATCTTAACTTTGATAATATGCTTCTTCGCTACATGTTTATGCTTCACAATACTCTTGGTGAAGCCTATCTCGCTAACTGCACTATAGGGTACGACTTCGAAAGCCACTGAATGGATCATGGGCAGTGGCTGCACTAACCACATAACTGGTGATCGAAGTCTTCTCATGGATTCAAACCTACGTCCATCTACTAAAAGCCACATCACATTCACCGACACTGGTAAAAGCAAGGTATTGGGTCTAGGTAGAGTTGCTATCTCTAAGGATCAACACATGGACAAAGTGATGCTTGTTAAATCCCTTGGATACAACTTAATGTTTGTCTCAATACTTTGTGATCTGAACATGATTGTGATTTTGGAAAGTATCATTGTCTTGTGCTGATGGAAACTGACAAATCTTTAGTATTTGAAGGCTATCAAAGAGGTAATCTGTATAAGGTAGATTTCTCCGCAGGACCACAGCTTGCCATATGTCTTCTAGCAAAAGCTTCAGAGTGCTGGCTCTAGCATCGAAGTCTAGGACATGCGGGCATGAGGAACTTACACACTCTCATGAAGAAGAAGCACATCATTGGCATCGAGGGCGTCAAGTTCAAGAAAGATTATCTGTGTGGTGCTTGTGAAGCTAGGAAGATGACTAGAGCCAAGCACCCCTCGAAGATAGTCATGACCACATCACGTCCCTTCAAGCTACTTGACATGGACTTATTTGGCCCTACTCACTACTCTACCCTTACTACTACTGCACATCTCTATGGCTTCGTTATTGTTGATGATTATTCGAGATACACTTGGGTGCACATCATTCTCTATAAGACTGAAGTGCAGGATGTCTTCAGACGCTTTGCCAATCGTGCCATGACCAATTATGGCATCAAGATCAAGTACAATCAGAAGTGACAATGGCACTGAGTTCAAGAACACTGGCCTCGACACTTATCTTGCTACATTGGGCATCACACATGAGTTCTCTGCTCCATACACACCTCAGGAGAACAACATCATGGAGAGCAAGAACATAACACTCTTTGAGATGGCACGCATGATGCTTGATGAATACAAGACTCCAAGGAAGTTTTGGCCTGAAGCCATTGATACTGCATGCCACATCATCAACAGAGTTTATCTTCACAAGTTCTTCAAGAAGACGTCTTATGAACTTCTGATAGGCAAGAAGCCAAATGTCAGTTACTCCAAAGTCTTTGGTGCTAGGTGCTGGATCAAGGATCCACATCACACTTCAAAATTCGCACCGAAAGCACATAAACGTTTTATGCTTTGTTACGAAAAGGATTCGCACACCTACAGAGTCTTCAACATCTTTCCCTATAAAGTGGTTGAAAGTGTAGATGTGCGGTTCGACGAGACTAACGGCTTGCAAAGAGGGCACCTGCCAAATGTGCTAGATGAAGCTACACCAAGGGAAGCTATCTGGCTAATGGGTGCTAGAGAAATCATACCCACCAAGGAACGTGCTGAAGATGAAATCATCACTTCAACACCTAATCAACATGAAGACAATGCTCAGCGTGAAGCCAATCCTGAAGATGAAACCAACGATCAGCAATAGCAAAATCTTCGTCTAGTTCATCCTCGGGTTGCAAATGAAGTCCAAATTGAGAAGATAATTGATAGCATTAATGCACATTGTCCCCTTAATCGATCAAGAGCTACGCAACTAGCAAACTTCTGCGGACACTTTGCTTTTGTCTCTATATCTGAACCCAAGAAAGTTGATGAAGCCTTCATGGAACCTGAATGGATTCAAGCTATGCAAGAAGAGATTCAATAGTTCGAGCTGAATAATGTCTGGGAGCTTGTCAAATGTCCTGATCCTCACAAGCACAATATTATTGGCACCAAATGGATCCGTCGCAACCAGCAAGATGAACATGGACAAGTTGTCAGAAACAAGGCTCGCCTTTGTGCCCAAGGTTACACACAAGTGGAAGGAATTGACTTCGATGAAACCTTTGCTCCTGTGGCTAGGCTTGAAGCCATTTGTATACTGCTAGCCTATGCTAACCACAACAACATTCTTCTGTACCAAATGGATGTGAAGAGTGCCTTCCTAAATGGCAAAATCAAAGAAGAAGTGTATGTTGATCAACCTCCTGGTTTTAAAGATCCAAAGCATCCTGACATGGTATACAAGCTCAACAAGGCACTGTATGGCCTCAAACAAGCACCTCACGCTTGGTATGGCACACTCAAAGACTTCTTGAAGAGAAATGGCTTCAAACCTGGTTCTCTAGATCCCACTCTCTTCACGAAGACATATGATGGTGAACTATTTGTGTGCCAAATCTATGTGGATGTCTTTATCTTCGGCTGCACTGATAAGAGATACAATGATGAGTTCGAGCATATGATGTAAGAGCAATATCAGATGTCTATGATGGGAGAGCTAAAGTTCTTTCTTGGTCTTCAAATCCGTCAATAGAGAAACGACATCTTCATATCACAAGAGAAATACCTCAAAGACTGCCTGAAGAAGTTTGGAATGCAAGACTGCAAAGGGTTCACGACGCCAATGCCAACCAAAAGCCATTTGCGCCCAGACGACAATGGTAAAGAGTTTGATCAAAAGGTATACTACTCCATGCTTGGTTCTTTGTTGTACTTATGTGCATCAGATATTATGCTTAGCGTTTGCATGTGTGCCCGATTCCAAGCGGCACCAATGGAATCGCATCACCTCGCGGTGAAGCGAATTCTTCGATATTTGGCTCACACCCCAACACTAGGATTATGGTATCCAAAGGGCTCAGCATTTGATCTAGTTGGATTCTCAGATGCTGATTATGCTAGCGACAAGGTTGATCGCAAGTCCACATCAGGCACATGTCACTTTCTTGGACAGTCTCTTGTCTGTTGATCTTCAAAGAAGCAAAACTGTGTATCACTCTCCACAGCTGAATCTAAATACATTGCTGTTGGATCTTGCTGTGCTCAGCTTCTCTGGATGAAGAAAACTCTCAAGGGCTATGGCATCAACTTTAAGCATGTGCCACTCTACTGCGACAATGAAAGCGCCATCAAGTTTGCCAACAATCCAGTTCAGCACTCAAAGACAAAGCACATTGAGATCCGTCATCATTTTCTCAGAGATCATGTCATGAAGGAAGACATTGATATCGTTCACGTCAACACTGAATAGCAACTGGAAGATATCTTCACAAAGCGCTTCGATGAGAAAAGGTTTTGTAAGCTACGGTGTGAGCTAAATATCTTAGAATCCTCGAATGTCCTGTGAATGGACACACATCCTAATGCTTATGCATGTTGATGACTTAGATGTGCAACACATGAAGTAACATATATCTTCAATTGATGAAGACTTACCCTCTGAGTGTGAATACATTAATGTGGAATTTTCCTTCGGAGCGCCACGATAATTGTGCGATGTGTCTGGATCTAATATTTCCTATACGGTGGGTAACGCCACCACCACATTTTTCTTAAAGGTTTGCATTCGACGTCATGACTGCATTTATCTTCATATTTGGTTTGTCTTCAACATTGATTTATCTTCATGGTTTATCTTTGCAATGTTGTTTTGATCTT
>NC_041391.1:431222321-431253003 GCF_002162155.2 Triticum dicoccoides | reverse complement strand
TACTTATATGTGTTCTGTCCTCTACAACATTCACTTATAGCTATGTCTTCAACATTGCTGTTTTTCTGGACTAAGTGAATGTGTTTGCACCCTAACCCCTTCTGTGCTTATCCCTCAAATTCTCTCTGTCTCTTCATATGCATTCTGTTGACATGTGTCGAATGTCTTCACTGTGTCCTTGTCAGCTTAAGAGACACACATTTAAAATCACTTTTAATTCTCTTATCTGTTTTGCCTAAAAACCGGAGAAGCCGGAATGACCACCCGACAAACCAGGTGCGCATGGGAATATGGCTCAACAATCAATAAGTTGCATGCTTGCCACGTGTCATCCAGATGTGAACTGCCAGGGGCACCTGCATAATTACGTTGTGCTGCCCTCCTCCTTATAAATACATCCCCCCTTGCAGTCATTATCTCCTCTCCCACCTCGCCATCTCTCTCAAACCCTAGCGCCACCGCTAGCTTCCGTCATCACCGGAGTCGAAGCGCTTAGCTGCCCCAACTTCACTGATGTCGTCTTCACGCCGGCCACAGGCATCGTCTTCCTCGCCGTAGCCGCAGGTGTCTTCCGCCGCCAAGTTAGGGCGCAGGAGATTGGACTGCTCGGCCTCTGTCCGCTTCGTCTAGCAGTTCTTCGAGCGGTAAATAAAACTTGCTTTTTACCGTTTGTTTGATCCAATGAATCCGTTCACAACCTCCAAAAGTAGTTTCTCCACTTCAAATCTACATCCTACTGTTTCTACATCTCATTACATGCAAGTGTGTTCACTTATGCATTACAACTAGTTAGATTCCTCACTTTTACTTATTCATGGATTCATACAAATCTGGAACCAACTCACACTGATAAGTGAATATCTTCGAAATATGAGGTCAATGTCTTCAAACTGATTTATCTTCAAAATCTTCTAAGAATGCATCTGACCTCTTCCCCTTCCCTCGCATTTCTAATGCTGTCATAGGTACATGTCAGTGGGGGAATCCCTTGGTTCTCATAGTCGGCATTCATTTGCAGAGTTCTTGCAGCATCACATTGAGTCACCTGAAGCCAGTTCATGTCTGACCAGTAGATTGAACTCAAACTTGCATGTGAATCCTTTTAGTCTGTCACCAATGGCCTCTAGCAAATCTTCAAAGAAGGGCGGCAGATAGCGCCGTGACAACACTGCCTTGGACCTGCCCCCAGATATCTACGAAATGTACAAGTCTGATCCAAATGAATCCTATGGTCAGCGCAAATCCAGAATCCAATGGATTCAAAGATACATGGCAGGATAGTGGTTTTTATATCGCTTTGTGACTCCAGAGTACTCAGCTAAAAAATGCTATACGGCGCCCATGGGGAGGTATTCTCTACAAGAAGCTGCAGCCTACAACCAAGGCTGAAGCCATTGCCAAAGGCTTCTATTCTTGCATGGTCCGAGGACCTCAGCCAGAAAATGCCGACCCATCTAGTCTTCGATGGTGCCGTGACAAGGAATTGTTTGAACAAAACTATCAGTTTGCAAAAGCTTATGCAACCAAGAACAAAAAGGAATTTGGACTTCACTTCAACCCTGGTCTAGCTGCTCCTCGGTAAGATTACAGTCGTGAAGCCAATCAGAATATTGTTGGCCCCTTCAACAACTTTGATGGGTTCCTCTCCCACCTTGCAGCACAAAGGGCCACCATTGAGCAATATGCTACAGATGAAGACTCTGAGGACGCTTCAGAGTCCCCGAAGCCAAAGAAGAAGTCAAAGGCTTCAAAACCTGCTCCTGCACCAAAAGCTTCAAGAGTGAAGCCAATGAAATCTACACCTCCCAAATCCAGTGTGAAGTCTAAAGATCAATCCTGCATATCCAAGGGATCCAAGCAGCCCAAGAAGATTTCTGGGCACGACCTTACGCCTGCTAGCATTCTGCAAAATGAAGAGAATGTTATTGATCTGTCAAGTGATGAAGACCTTGCTAATGATGCTCTAGAGATGCTGATCAAGAGCAAGCAAGAAGCTAAATATTCAAGGATCTACCTCTCTTTGATGCAGATATACTAAACAACTTCATTGATGAGTGGTTTGAGGACACCTCGCTCAACATTGACGACTTGCAGCTGCCCATTGACATCAGCGTCACATTTGAAGGTTGCATTGCCAAGGAGCTTACAATCGCTCAAAAGATTGTTGAGCTGCAAAACAAGATAGATCATGAGAAGGCCCTATTCAAGAAGCATATGGCGAAGCTCAGTGTAACTGAGGTTCAGAACTTCAAGCAGATGATGATTGACCTCAAAGCTCAGTTTCAGAAGAAATGTGAGGAAGCCAAAGGCTCTCGTGAGCGGCTCAAGTTTTATGCTGAAAAGTGCGTCCAGGCTCACAATGAGGCTGTGAAGCGAAAGGCTCTTGGGCGGCCGGGCATTAACTCCAGACTTGCTGCCAAGAAGAAGAAGAAATCTGCTGAAGCTGAACACGAAGCCCCAAGGCAGGAAAGGCCAAGCATTGTCTTCCCTGCCAGTATGACTGGCTCGAAGCCAAAGGTCCCTTCAACAACTTTTGAACAAAAGAAGACTAAGCAAGTTGAGGCTGAAGCCAAGAAGAGGAAGCACCAAATCACCTCTGATGCTACTCCCTCCAAGGAGAAGCTGAAGAAAAAGTCTTCAAAGTCTTCACACAAGGAAACGGGCTGCTCCTCAAGAACCACTGAATGTTGAACCCATTTACGTTGCACTACCAGCCTCCACCATTCACGAAAATCATCTTGTTGTGCATGAGCCTGCTCCCACAGAGGCTCATGAGTCTGAAGATATTCCAACTGCTGACCCCACTGTAGCTAAGGACATTGATCATGAGGACAATGTTGATGATGAAGTCCTTCCTCAGCTCGAACCCAATCCGGTATCATTGCCTGCTCCTATGAGCAGTGAATTGATAAGTATTGGCGGTCCCACGACGGCAATCACACAAGACGTGTTTTGGGAAGAGCACCACCCCAACTCTCCACTGCATGAAGTGATTCCCCGCACTCCAACAGCTCAAGTCACCACTCCAGTGCATGAGACACCTCAAGAAACTCCCGAAGACATGGAGTATACCATCCCTTAACCATAGGCATCGCCCTCTTTCGGAAGGCTTTGCAAGGGCCCTAGGCCTCAGGTCTCCATGTCCAGCATTCCTGAAGAGGATGTGCAATAACAAAGCTCAGTAGCACGTCAAGTGTTCCCTGAAGCCATCCCTTCTGTGTCTGCTCAAGAATCTGAAGCCAAAGTGGCTGAAGATATTCCGGCTGCATCAGCCGATGAAGAACAAGAAGTTAATCATGAAGCTATTCCCCCTACAAGTGATCCTGTTGTTCAAGAAGAAGACGTGATTGTACCAGACCCGCCAATTCATGAAGCCACTAATGCTGAGGTGAATACGGCTGCCACCACCACCACTGAAGCCAATGACATGGTCATGGCTGAAGAGATTGCACAGCCTGAAGTCAATGCTCCCACTGAAGACAATGCTCAGCCATCAACCTCAGATGTGGCCGTTCCTCGTCATGTGCCACACACCATGGAACGTGCTTACAATCGTGGTGAGATTGTTACGGTTCGGTGGCCCATCTTGACGCCACCCACTACTCCTGGTCTGCAATATGATTATCATGTGGAGCAATGACCTCAAAAGCAGAAGCCAAAGCCTAGGCTCCCAAGGCTTCCAAGTGTTTTGATTACACATGGCTCCTTCAGTGTGCTGAGCTTCAGAGAGCACAACACCTTCTTCGACTCTGCAAAGAAACCATACAAGAATCCAAAGATCTCCTCTGATAGGTTCTAGAGCTATCAGCAACACAGCTACTACTCCTGCATACTATACAATCAAGACATGATTTTTCTGCACAAGTGTCTTGATTGTGTTGCCATTGTTGGGCTTCCATGCCTTGAAGAGGCTCTTGATTGCTTCAGAGGAGTGCGCCTGCTTCCCTTTGTCACTGACAAGGAGCATTGGAATCAAGAGATTCTCTTGCAGTTCTACGCTACTCTACACATCAGAGGCTACAACAGTGATCCGAAGACTTGGGTCCTTGAGTGGATGACAGGTGACGTGCATCATGAAGCCAAAGCTCAGGACATCATAGAGCTAACCTCCCCGCCCACTCCTGGTGATCTATATGAGCCAGGTTGTCCGCCATATGAACGTGAACTGCAGAGCATCTTTCAGAAGCCTGAGCCGAACATGAGTCAAATGCTCAGTATGATGAAGCCTTTGCCCATTGATGCTGAATATCCCAAGGAGTTCTATGTCAAAGACCTCGAGTACTTGCCTCGCACCATCTATCATATTCTGAGGCATACTCTGTGGCCTATCAAAGGGTATTCACCTGATGCCAAGCTTGAAGGAACCATGAAGACATTGGTCCCCTATATCATCAATGGCGTCAGATTCAACACACAAAACTTCTTCATTCGTCAGCTGGCCGCATCTGGAATTGATCTCTTTGGCCTTAAGTTCTATGCTCCATGGGTCATGAGGCTCATTAAGCTTCACTCCTCCATAAACTATCAGGCTTCCGCACGCAATCATGTTGTGTTTTTGCCTGATGTTGATATGTCATATGAAGCCATCTACCATGAGCCTGCCAAGAAGCCACTCCATCTTCAATGCTGAATGTCAAAGCTTCACCCAGCCAATTGACGGTATTCATGTGCCCAATTCTCCTGCTCCTACTGGTCCCCTTGCTGGACAACTTCGCCTGCCGCATCATGCCAACACTGATGCAACAGCAAGCATGGTTGCTCAAAGGCGTCAGAAGCATGCGCATGTCCTTAATGACAGAGAGCTTCTTGTAGCACTTCACCAGAAGCAGCATAGGCATCATGACTGGCTGAAGCGCTAGATGTAGAGTCTGCTTGCTGATGTTAATCGCGTTCGCAACCTAGCCACCAAGAACTCATTAGCTGCTCTGTTCTGAAGACGATCTCCAAGCAGATGGCTTCACTGAACGGTTCAAATTTGACTCCATGCCACCACAACCTGCAAGTTGGCGTCCAACTCCATCACTTGAGGATTCAGACTATTCATCTTTGGCTACCACTGTGGTTACTCGAGTCATAGATGAAGAGGATGACGCCACTTCTCAAGTGATGGCTTCACTGCATCACGATTCTGCACTAGGCCCCTCTGCACCGCCCAACTCCAGCGTCAACCTTGCTGCACCAACATCTTCTCCAACTGTGAACGAGTAGATGCTCTATGTCTTTAAACCTTTTTGTTCCTTACTGACAAAAGGAGGAGAAGCATATGAGTTGATAGTCTTCAAGCGGGTCCATATGGGTCGGGTGCTTATTTTTGCTAAGTTCTTACAACTCTCGTTTTTGAAACTGTTAGGTTTTGAGTTGTAACACTGAAACTTGATTGTCGTCTGCTATTCTTGTTGCTACCCTATGATGCGATGGTAAATTCTGCACGAAGTCATTCTTCAGACGTCGAGTTCTCATTATGCATATCATTATCTTCACTACTTTCATATATGCATGATGAATTGTCTTCACGGTTGAAGAATATCTCCACAAAGCAAAACCTTCCATGTGCATTTGCATTCAAAGGCAAACTACTTATATGCACATCTTCAGGGGCAACCTCTTTTAACCTATGAAGACAATGCCTATGTACTTAAACTTTCACATACTTTTACTCCCGTTGGAAACTTCAATCAGTTTGTCATCAATCCCCCAAAAGGGGGAGATTGTAAGTGCATCTAGTGCCACCCTTTGTTGGTTTTGGAGTATTGACGACAAACGTGGTTGAGGGACTAATGTGTTTGTGAGAATTGCAGGATAACACAGGTAGTAGTCCCTCATTGATTCGGTTTACTTACCAGAGATGACCCCTAAAAATGTATGAAGACATTGAAGACAATGGTGGTTCGTGAAGACATTCACATTGAAGATAATGACGCTGAAGACATTCACTTAAATACTATGGAGTGCGAAGACATTGTTTCTTTCGTAGTTCCCTTTTCTTCTTTCTTGAGTCATAGGAACCACCCTACTGTTAAGTGGGGTCCCAGTGAACAAAGTCAGATGACTAAAGTGATGCTCAACCAAAATCCTATGTCTTCGAGCGAAGACAATGAGAGCAAATCTTATCCAAAGTCGGATGAGTCAGCTTTGCTTGTAGCCCAAGCCAAGCTGCCGCGTGTGTTTGATATTCGACCGTTGGACACGTGTCGGTTCCTTAGTGACCCAGGGTCATTTCGGACATATCAGGTCGGGTTGCCTCCGGGCTATAAATAGCCCACCCCCTACACCATAATTTGGTGGCTGCTCAGAGTTATTGCACGACTTTTGTCGTTTGAGAGCAACCCACCTCCGAAGCCTTTGAGAGAGAGATCCTTACGAGGACAAAGCCCAAAACACCCAGAGCCAAAGAGTGTTAGGCATCACTAAAGTCTTTCTGTCCGTGTGACCTGAAGACTTGTTACACTTGAGGACTATGCATCCTCCAGCCGGTTAGGTGTCACGTTCTGAGGACCCAAGAGTCATTGTGGATCGCCCGTGAACGGAGTCTATGAAGGGTTGGAAGTCTACCTTGAAGACTTACCAGAGTGATAGGGCGAGGACTGGGTGTCCTCAGCTCTAGAATCCAAGAGTCATTATGTCCTCGCAGATGGTGGTGTTGGAGTTGTTGATGATGTAGGCTTCTTCCTTAATTTGCGCTTGAGAATGGAATTTTGCTCCCTTAGATCATCAATCTCCTGCTCAAGGCTTAATATCCATTTGCATAGTTCATGTTTGTTTTCCTGCAAGAGATGAAAAGGGATAAACTCGATCTTGGGTTTCTTTGTCCTATCAGGGAGGCTTGACTCTCTAAACTCCACATGCACATCCCCAGGTTGAGGTAACGGGACTTCATCTTCATCTGAGCTCGTCTCCTCCTTTCCCTTAGGCTCGTAGTCTTCTTCTTCCTCAGTGGTCCTGCCACAGTGCTCCAAGTCCCCGTAGACCTTAGGGTTTGCAAGGTAATCAGCCACATAAATTTCTCCCTCCGAATCCTGGGATGACATATTGCTCTAATCTGCGGCAGAAACATCTCGAAACAAAGACAGAAGATTTTTGTGTGATACAGTGGTCAAAACCTTCGGGGGATTATATAATGGATTTTTACCGACCAAAAGAAGTATCGTGCAAGAAAACGGAGTCCGGAGAGCACACGAGGTGCCCACGAGGCAAGTGGCATGCCCAGTAGGGTAGGGCGCGCCCTCCACCCTCGTGGACGCCATGTGTCCTTCCCGGACTACTTATTTTCCTATTTTCTTAAATATTCCAAAACAGAGAAAAATTGCTATTAAAACTGTTTTGGAGTCGGTTTACTTACTGTACCACATACCTATTGCGAGCCCTAGGACTTCGGGAGCAGACTCCCCTGAATGTCAATGATACAACCTGCAGCCAAAAGAAGGTGAGAATGAAAAAGGCATCTGGATTAACTTTGATCCTTGGATGTCTCAAGTCCGACAAGTAGTGATGTGGTTCAAGCCTTCAAGTTGATAGGTAATTGGGCTGTTGTGTCGAAAGGGTGGAGTTCTGGTTTCTCCGAAGCACTGGTGGTTGTAGCGGCACTGCAAATTATGATGGTGTTGGATCATCCCTCTTCGAATGACTTGTTGTCTTTGCTGCTTGTTCTGGATGGGTAGTTCTCTCTTTTGTTATGTAGACTCCTTGTCATTTGGTCATCCTTGTCTATGTCACTTTTACTATGTAACAGTTGCCTTTATTTAGAATGTCATTCTCGTCTGGATCACGAGAGTCTGAGCATTGTAGATGGGTGCATTTTGGTGGTGTAGCAAGACTTCTTATGAACTATCACGTCTTGTTGTTTATGTCAGTAGTAGTCACTAGTCAGTGTTTGAATGTTGTATATATCGTTGTTTCGAACTGTTTATTGTCTTGAACTACTGGTGGCCTAAATGAGGGCATCACCATTCTCCAGTGTTCAAAGTATATCCTTCTTTCAAGTTATAATTTGAGCTCAGTGTCTTTTCGACAATGTACACTTGTTTGGGCCAGTGAGGTGTCATTGAATATGGGCCGAGTAGTAATGCAATGCCAAATGGGTCAATTATGACTCTCATGATGGGCGCTCAAAAAATAAAGAAAAAGAACTCTTAGTCCGACATGTGGGTGCCACCGGTGTTTTCGTGCGCTTGCGCGCCGAGAGCATATTGGCGCGTGTTCGAAATTCATGCTACCATTTCATCCCCAATCTCCCGCCCCTCCCCCACTTCTGGAATCTCGATTCTTGTTCCCCCAAATCCCCCTCCTATATTCCCTGTACTCAATCACACTATCATGTCATCGGTCAACGCGGATCTCCAAGCCAGAGATCCTGAGGTCCGTCCTGCCTTCGGGCGCTGCATGCTGTCACTCAACGGTGGCATGGCGGCGCTTGACGACCAGTTTGCCGACAAAGTGCTAATGGGAACCATCAATGGCAACCGGTCTTCCGTCTCGCCGGACTACATGGTCAAAGCTCTTGGCGTTGTGCATGGCATCCAAATAAGTGACTTGCTCGTCGAAGTCTGTCCGCCACCGGCTGATTCTTCATTAGGTTCTGGATAACTTTCGACTACAATCGTGTGTTCGAATCTTCCCAGCATTTGTTCTCTGGCGGCACGTGGTAACCCACAAGTGTAGGGGATCGTTTGTAGCCTTCTTCAATAAATAAGAGTGTCGAACCCAACGCAGAGCTAAAGGCAGAACAATATTCCCTCAAGTTCTATCGACCACCGATACAAGTGTACGCACACTTGACGTTTGCTTTACCTAGAACAAGTATGAAACTATTTTTCAAGAATAAAACTACGAGTACTTTGCGATAATAAAACTACGAATAAATTGCAAGGTAATGAAAGTGGATAGCTTTTGTCAACAAGAAATTCATTTGTCCCTAGGCAATAGATAACAAGTACCGGTAATCATTCTTGCAATTTTATATGAGGGAGAGGCATGAGCTAACATACTTTCTCTACTTGGATCATATGCACTTATGATTAGAACTCTAGCAAGCATCCACAACTACTAAAGATCATTAAGGTCATAAAACCCAACCATAGCATTAAGTATCAAGCCCTCTTTATCCCATACGCAACAACCCACCTACTCGGGTTTAAGCTTCTGTCACTCTTACAACCTACCATAGGCGAATCATGAACATATTGCAACACCCTACAACGGGGGCCCCTCACGTTTGCGCGAGACGGAGGGCACCGTAGGACAGCACCATAAATAAAATATACAATCATACCAACCAAGATCACGATTAACCCATAAGACAAAATGGATCTACTCAAACATCATAGGATAACCATAGATCATTGTGAAATAATATATGGAGTTGAACACCATGTTTAAGTATAAATTATAGTGGGGAGAAGGGGTGTTACACTGCTGCAGAGACGGAGAGAGAGTTGATGTTGAGGATAGCAAGATTGTTGATGTAGATCGTCGTCACGATCCTAGCCCCGACGGCACTCCAGCGCCACCGGGACAGAGGGGGAGAGAGCCCCCCCCCTTCTTCTTCTTCCTTGGCCTCCCCCCTAGATGGGAGGAGAGTTCTGCCTCTGGTACATGGCCTCCATGGCGGTTGAGGGGCGGGAGCCCCTCCGAGATTGGATCTCCCTCTCTGTTCTCTTCTGTTTTGCGCTCCCCAAATCTGCCCCTTCACGGTTTCTTTAATTCTCGGAGATCCGTAACTCCGATTGCGCTGAGATTTTTACATGATTTTTTCCGGATATAAGCTTCCTTGCACCCTAAGTATAGCTCCAACCAACGTTCGAGGAGGGCACGATACACTAGGGCACGCCTGGGCCCTGGTGGCACGCCCTGGTGGGTTGTGGAGGCCTCGGGCCTCCGTTTACGTTGATTCCACCTCCTAAAATTCATAAATATTCCAAAATAATTCTCCGTAAATTTTTATTGCATTTGGACTTTGTTTGATATGGATTTTTGTGAAACAAAAACATGCAACAAACAAGAACTGGCACTGGGCACTGGATAAGTAAGTTAGTCCAAATAAATCATATAAAAAGTTGCCAAAAGTATGTAAAAGTTGAATAATATTGGCATGGAACAATCAAAAATTATAGATATGACGGAGACGTATCAGCATCCCGAAGCTTAATTCCTGCTCGTCCTCAAGTAGGTAAATGATAAAAAGATAACTTTTGATGTGGAATGCTACCTAGCATAAAATTGATTATATATCTAGTCAAGGCATGAACATTAAGACATAAGTGATTCAAAGAATTAGTCTATAATTTGACATAAAGACATCAATACTTAGGCATCCCAATAAACAGTCATGTCTTCCAAAATATCAACGCTAAAGAAAGCTATCCCTACAAAGTCATATAATCTTGTCATTCTCTATCTTCTCAACACAAAGTATTTATCATGCACAACCCCGATGACAAGCCGAGAATTGGTTCATACTTTTTAACGCGCTTCAGCTTTTTCATACCTCACGCAATATATGAGCGCAAGCCATGGATACAGCACTACAGGTGGAATAGAGTATGATGATAGTGGTAAATATAAAGAAGACAAAAAGGTAAGAAATTCTCACATCAACGCGGCTAACCAACGGGCTATGGAGATGCCCATCAATTGATATCAACATGAGGAGTAGGGATTGCCATGCAATGAATGCACTAAGAGCTATAAGTGTATGAAAGCTCCATATGAAAACTAAGTGGGTGTGCATCTAATCCTATAAAGAAATATTCCCGCTAGTATATGAAAGTGACAACGTATGAGACTCTCCATATGAAAAACATCGTGCTACTTTGAAGCACAAGTGTGGTAAAGGATACTAACAATGCCCCTTCTCTCTTTGTTTTATTTTTTCTTTTTATCTTTTTATTTATTTTTCTATTTTTTTTCTCTCATTGTCCGGAGTCTCATCCCGACTTGTGGGGGAATCATAGTCTCCATCATCCTTTCCTCACTGGGGCACTGCTCTAAAAATGATGATCATCACATTTCTATTTACTTATAACTCAAACGGAATAAATATTACAACTCGATACCCATAACAAAATATGACTCTATATGAATGCCTCTGGTAGTGTACCAGGATGTACAATGATCTAGCGTAACATGTATAAAAAATGATGAAAGGTGGCTGAGCCACAAATACTATGTCAGCTATATGATCATGCAAAGCAATATGACAATGAATGCTCAAGTCATCAAAACGGAAGCGGTGGAAGTTGCATGGCAATATATCTCGGAGTGGCTATGGAAAGGCCATAATAGGTAGGTATGGTGTCTGTTTTGAGGAAGATTTAATAAGGCTTATCTGTGATAGAGCGTATCATATCACGGGGTTTGGATGCACCTGCAAAGTTTGCACCGAGTCTTGAGGTGAGAAAGGGCAATGCACGGTACCGTAGAGGCTAGCAAATTGCGGAAAGGTAAGAGTGCGTATAATCCATGGACTCACATTAGTCATAAAGAACTCATCTACTTATTGCAAAAGTTTATTAGCCCTCGAAGCAAAGTACTACTACAAATGCCCCTAGGGGGATAGATTGGTAGGAAAAGACCATAGCTCATCCTCGACCGCCACTCATAAGGAAGAAAATCAATAATAAATCATGCTCTAACTTCATAGCATAATGAGAGACTATACGTGCATGCTTCGGGAATCACAAACCTTAACACCAATATTCTTCACAACCATTTACTAGTACCTCCCACATATTCCATCTCTATATCGCAAAACTATTGCAAGGAATCAAACATATCATATTCAGTGATCCATAAGTTTTATGTAGGATTTTATGACTAACCAAGCAATTGACCAATTCCATTTGTCTCTCTAAATGGATATAAGTGCAGCATGAGAGTTTAATTCTTTCTACAAAAGACCATGCTCTAACAAATATAAGTGAAGCAAAACAATATTCTATGAACATCGGTTTTCTATGTGAAGAGAAACATGCAATCCAAACTTTAAATGATATAAGTGAAGCACACGAAGCATTCTATTATGCCATACTCAAAAGATATAAGTGAAGTGCAATGATTATTCTATAAATCAACCATGGACTATCTCATACGAGCATGGTGCATAAAAGAAAAGTGAAAACTAAATGCAAAAGACCCTCCAAGATTTGCACATATCACACGAACGAAGCGAAGACGAAAACATACCGATACTTGTTGAAGAAAGATGGGATGCCTTCCGGGGAATCCCCAAGCTTAGACGCTTGAGTCTCATTGAATATTTACTTGGGGTGCCTTGGGCATCCCCAAGCTTGAGCTCTTGCCTCTCCTCCTTCTCCTCATATCGAGACCTCCTCGATCTTTGATAACTTCATCCACACAAAACTCAACAGAAAGCTCCGTAAGATCTGTTAGTATAATAAAGCAAATCACTACTCTAAGTACTGTTGCAAACCAATTCATATTTTCTTTTTGCATTGTAGCTACTGTAATATAACTTTTCCATGGTTCTACCACCAATAAAAATTGATAGTTTCATCAAAACAAGCAAAAGAATGCATCAAAAACAAAATTTGTCTTAAACAGGACAGTCTGTAGTAATTTGAACATTCACCGTACTTCTGATACTCAAAAAATTCTGAAAAAGTAAACAATTTGTATAGAAAGACTATGCAAAAAGTTTCAGAACCTTTCCATGTTCTAAGGAAAAAATGTAAAATCACGTGCTACAGCCAAAATTTCTGTTTTTGCACTGCACATACCAACAAGCAATCTACTCATCCTAAAGGAAAATCTTTGCACATTATTTTTATAATACAATGGAATTGTACAAGGGGATAATTATTTTTGTTGAAAAGTTTCTGCAATTCAAGATTCACAAAGTTTCCATAGGCATGAACAAAGTTCAAGGCATGCTCCCGCTTCCACGGTGCTCGTCTATCTCACTTTAACTTTTCTTTTTGTGAAGTTTTAAGTTCCCCACTATATTTTAAAAAAACTAAATAAAAGCACTCAACAGAAATAACTGACTCTCTAAAACTTCTGGGTTGTCTCCCTGGCAGCGCTTTCTTTAAAGCCATTAAGCTAGGCATAAAATGTTGAAGTAATGGATCCACCCAGATCCCATGGTATATCAAAGCCAATTTTAATTAACAATGATTTAGCATTTAGTAGTGAGCACAAAGCAACATATATCATGCAATGACGAAGTCTAAATCTCTTCCTATGCATCGGCAAGTCATACAAGAAAAAATCATGCACATCAAGTAAAGGCCAATACATAGCATAAGTAGTTTCTTGCATTTTTTCGTGTTGGAAACATAGAGAGGTGGAGATGTAGTTCCTCTCTCATAATAATTGCAAGTAGGAGAAGCAAGAACATGCATATTATATTCATCAAAATCATCATGTGTAATTGTAAAAGGCAACCCATCTATATAATCCTTAATAATAACAAACTTCTTTGATATAGTGTAGTTTGGAGAATTCAAAAAGATAATAAGACTATCATGTGTGGGTGCAATAGCAACAAATTCATTCTTAACATAAGGAACTATAGAAAGTTCACCCCCATAAGCATAATTCATATTGGCCTCATGGCCACAAGCATACACTACAAAAAAATACACTTCCATGATGATACGTGTTTGTCACAGTAGGTCGCGTTTTTTGTCATGCATGTACATCCATGACGATTTTATGACAGAATCAAGATAGTCATACATGTGCTGTCATAGAAGTGTTCCATGACATTACCAAAATTATCATCACGGAAGTGTCCACTTCCATGACAATAAATCGTGCGTCACAGGAGTGCTTTCGTCAAGGGTGACCGACACGTGGCATCCACCGTAACGGAACGCCATTAAGCTATCGGGTCGGGTTTTGGATCCGATAACCCGTTAACAGCCCCGACCAATGGGAAATTTCCATGTGTAAAATTCTTATTGGCCGGACAAAACACGTGTCAGCTCGTCAGTGGGTCAGATAGGCTCCTATGATATGTCGACACGTGCCACGGCCCACCACTGTCCCATTTAGCTTACAAGCCGGCCCGTTTGACTTGGTCGAAAGTTAACGGGCTGGCCCATGAAAAGCCCGTTAACGGTCTCTTCACAAATAGCCCATTTTACGGCCCGTTAACTCACAGCCCGTTAGGCCCTAAAGGAAATCGGCCCAACAACGTCATGTGGGCCATCGAATATAACACCAGCCCATTTCACTTTCGGCCCATGTATGGCCCACGACGTCTTTCGGCCCATATGAGGCCTTCGTATCTTTCGGCCCTTTACAGGCCCACGGTGACTCTAGCCCATAATGAACAGTAATTTTCTTTATACCCGTTAACGGCCCGTGATTTACACGGGCCGTTTCCAGCCCGTGTTAGCTTTCAGCCTATTGATGGCCCATACATTCTTGGGCTCCTTTTCGGCCCTCGATTACTTCCGGCCCGTTACTGGCCTGTTCCCCTAATGGGCCAAATTCGGCCCATGGCAAGAGTCGGCCCTTTACTGGAATGTTCCCCTAATGGGCCAAATTTGGCCCATGGCAAGAGTCGGCCCGTTACTGGCATGTTACCCTAATGGGCCAAATTCGGCCCATGGCAAGAGTCGGCCCGTTTCTGGCCTGTTAACCCATTGCGCCGTTTCCAGCCCGTCCTATATTCTGGCCCATTAACGACATGTTATGCCTGTGACAAAATTAAGCCTTTGATGTCCTACGGCCCGTTACCGTGCTGGGCTGATACCAATTACGCCCGATTACGGCCCATGTAGACCCATTTATCCGACGGCCCGAGGCCCACCGATTACAGGCCCATTTATCGACGGCCCGTAGGAGACCCATGGATCCTACGGCCCATATATGGCCCATGGTAGTTGCGGCCACTAGAAAACTAGGGAAAAAGAAGACTAGGAAATAAATAAGGACAAAACTAACGCTAGGCTATTAAGGCGATTGCACAGATTACATCCACTCGACATCAAAGATCGCCACCAGTGAAAATATAGGGAACACCCTACACTATACAAAAATGGCTTGTTGTTTTCTTCAGCCAGTGGCTGCACATTAAGAATAACTTTTGTATCGCACCAAAACAAATTACAACTATATAACAAAAGGAAGGTTGGCACAAAACTTAACAGTCTAGTAGATAAATGCACCACCAGAAGTTTAGAAGCTTAGTTCATTTGACCTGACTGTTACGTTGTCATGATGTATTGTCCGATGGAGCACCATAACCCTCGCCTTCATTTCCCCTAGGCTCCCGAACAACATAGCGAATGTCTGATAGTCTGGTTTCAAAACCATGCATATCTTGACGACATCGAACAATTTCTCTCCTTGTTTCACAAAGGGTCTCTGTTAGGGAATGGACTTGTGTCTGGAGCGCAGATACAACATTGCTTTGAGCTTGCATATCTTGATCATGAGCCAGTTTGGACGATATTGCCTTAACAACCAACCTTCAGCAAGAGCTGACATTGCGGTTATAGTTGCCTCGCCACCTTCAGAAGGTGGCGGTTCCACCATTTTTTCCATAGCTCGCTGAAAAGTTGAGGTTTTACATTAGTAGTACCAGAACAGAAGATATTAAGGAGGCAGCAAAACCAAACAAAATAGCTTTGGTCTATATACAGAACTTATTCTGGTGAACCCATGTAAAATATTAGTTGTATTTTATTGCAAAGTACATAAAAAAACCAGGTTCCAAACATATGACCATTTGCCATCGCTAATGTATTGTCTATTTCTTCACATTGTATTGAGGGCTAAGGATAAAGAGACGAAGTTTATAATAGAGTAAGCATAGTATGACATCATTCATATCACAAAACAACTGAGAACAGACTAACGGGCAATTGTAACGTTGCGTGGGCAAGTCCAGCACGGAGCTAGATTACTGGTCAAGATCAAAAGAACATCACTCCTTTCTTTTAAACTTTGTAAGGTGCAATGATACGCTAAGACAATTGTGTATAAAATTGAAAAGAGTAATAGACATTGGCTGCAAACCATGCAGTTCAAGGCACAAGTCGGAGTAAGTAGTAGTTAAAAGGCATGAGGATTAAGGACTTACAATAGCGGCTTTGACTGGTGTGGTCATGCCCTTCTTCTTGCTGGTGTGACAGTCCTTGAAGATTTCCACATCATTTGGTTCAGGTACTTTTTGGTCCTTGCGGGCTTTCCTCTGCATTTCGAACAAGTCAATATAGATCTGATAATATGGTACAGTGAAAAGAGTGAAACAGCAGCTAATTACAAGAGCCTCACAGTGTGCAATATGGCTACGAGATCCTGTCGTCTGTTGGAATTTCACTTTCGTACGGTTGGCCTTGTTCTTTGAATAGTTCACCTACAAGAAGATAGATTTGTGTGGCACATGCGTAAATAGGACTTCAACATGTGATCTGATCACATATATATAATGTACCTGATACTTCGGATCAGACCAGTGTTTAACAAGCCCCCTCCAGTCTTCATCTGATATATTTTCCACTGGAGATGTTTGGGAAAGTTCACTGTTAGCCTTGCCTTCAAAGTGAGTTTTCCTCAAGTTATACTGATACTGTCGCAGAGCAGACTTGAAAACATGGGTGCAAGCTTGTCTGGTTGCATCATCTTGGCTATCCAACTTGAACCTCATATGTTGAAAATTATGGGAGTCTCATTATCAGCAACCTAGAAAGTATGGGACAGAGCAAGACGATATTACTAGTTTCCATACATAACCATACTTATAGATAAATGGTCAAGGAAGGTGTTGAACTGGGTTTCGTCTTTGTCATTCCTATACTGAATCCATGTTGGGAGGATACGTACATGACACCTAACAGCAACCGCTGCCTCTGATACTAACTTGGCTGAATCTGTAGCATCACGTGGCCTTTTTAAACCTGCCTCAAAATAGATCTCCATTCTTCCTCCTCTAGATTGAGCATTATCCCTGATGTTTGTTTCCTCTTGCGCCTAGGTGCTAGTACAACAACGAACATAGGAAGTGTTAGTGTACATCAAACTGTGAGACTACCTATAAAGAAGCATGCAACTGTAACTTGACTCCAGCAAGTACCTTCTTGCTGTTGAAGCTCACAAGGTTCATCTGATATTGCCAACTCATCTTGTGTCAAGAGTTCTTGGGAAGTAGTGTCAGGTGGCAAGGGAGCTTGGGAACATGTTGCTAGCTCAGTTGACGCACGAGTAAGTCGTGCAGCTGGTAGTACTGTGGTAGGTGTTGCAAGAACTAGGGTAGTCTCTGCTTGTTTGGTAGCAGCTATTTGTTTCTGTTTGGCTTTTTTTGCAACTCGTGTAGCATGGGATGTCGTGTTTGTAGAATTTTCTGCTAGACATTGACCTTCTATTGCACCATCAGTACCAGCAGAATCTGCAGGATTCATCCGCTTCTCATTCCCTGCCATTCTGTGTTTCTTCCTCTTTCTCTGTGCCATGTTAAGTCAAGTCGACAAGAAAAACAAATAACAATTTAGTTCTTCAGAAAAAATTGATGCGTGATGCAGATGAACTGAACTTTGATGTTAGACAACCACATGATAGGAGGATGTAATATGTATGAAAAACAGGACGGAAGAGATAACCAGAACTATGATGTGTAAACTAAGAAGAAGACATTTCACCAAATTAGAAGAATTGCAATGGAAGGTAGACATCATATGAAAGATGCTACAAATATCGCTCTGCCAAGTTAACAATGTCTCATCATAAATGGCATTTAAACAAATGTGAAGCGGTACAAGAAATAAATCATATGCAAGATGCAAACAACATCACACTACCATGTTAGAGGTCTCTCATCATTAGCGCCATTGCATATTCACAGCATTGCATATTCATAGCTTATGATGTGTAAACTAAGGAGAAGGCATTTCAACAAATTAGAAGCAATGAAAGCTAGACACCATATGAAAGATGCAACGAATATCACTCTACCAAGTTAAAACTGTCTTGTCATAAGTGTCATTTCAACAAATTAGTAGTACAAGCTAGAAAAGAATGTGAGATGAACCTATATCACACTCCAAAGTCAAAATGTGTCTTATGATAAGTGATTGTTGCAGGTTACACAACAGTAGTAATTTGATGTAAGAACATGGTGTGATAGACAGATATTGTATGTTCTAGAAACAGGAACACGTGTCTTATTCAAGTATAATGTGTAAAGTAAGCAGATGGAATTCAACAAAATTAGAAGCAATACAAGCTAGACATCACACATAACATGCATCCACATATAACAGTGCCAAGTTAGAGGGAGCACGGGTGATGCTGCACTAGGGGAGACGTGCTCATCATAAACACAGCTTTGTTGAGTGTCTATGCATGTGTTTTCTTGGAAATCATCTTGGGGTTGTGGAGGAGTAGAAACTGTAGAGGCCCTCCGTTCGGAAGGAGCACCTTTATCCACTGCCTTGCTAACTTCCTTCCGCTTTATTGATTTTGAATTGTCAAGTAAAACCGACAAGAAAAAGCAATAAAATTCTCTCTTCAGAACTCATTCATGCATGATACTGACAATCACTACTTTGATGTAAGGCAAACACATGATACTAGGATGGAATATGTACAAAAAACAGGATGGCATGGCATGTTCACAACTGTTTGTGTAAACTAAGCAGAAACCATTCCAGCAAATAAGAAGCAATGCAAGCTAGACACTACATGAAAGATGCAACCAATATGATTCTGCCAAGTTAAAAGCGTCCAATCATAAATGGAATTTCAACAAATTAGAAGTAGTGCATGCTATAAATCATATGAAAGATGCAACTAATATCGCACTGCATATAGTAAAGGTGTCTCGTCATGTTGGTTGATGCGGGATACAAAAAAAACAATAGTTTTATGTAAGGACATGCTTAATGGACAGATGTACTATGTACTAAATACAGGAAGGCATATCACATTAACAGGTATAATGTATAAGCTAAGCAGACTAGCACATGCAGTTTAACCAGATTGGAAGAATTACAATCTAGACACCATATGCAACATGCAACCACATATCACGTTGCCAAGTTAGAGCAAGCACCTGCAATGCTAGTGTAGGGGAAATGTTGTAATCAACTACAGAGCTACGTTCACTATCTTCATCTAGCATTTCTGTTTCTTGAGAATCATGTCGGGAGGCTGACGCTGCATTCTTTAAATGAGGAGTAGTCCCCTTGCCTGCCTGCCTCGACATAAGTGATTGATGAGGGATACACAAGAACATTAGTTTGATGTAAGAACATGGTTAATACACAGATGTACTAGTATGTACAAAAAACAGAAAGGCATGTCATATTCAAAGGTATAATGTGTAAGCTAAGCAGATGCAATTTAACCAAATTGGAAGCAATACAAGCTAGACATCCGGCTGGAGTGGTGAGCATGATCATCTAGGACCTGAGATCCTGGTGGGAGGCGGGCTGCTTCGCCACCATCATAGCTTTTTAGTTGGCTTCCAGGTGATGCCTATCTTTGCTGGGCTTGTCACTGGCTCGGCCAGTGCCCTGACTAGCTATTTGTCTTCTGGTGCTCACGGGATGGTGGTTCATGTAAAAAAAATATCTTTCCTTATCTTACCGACTTCGGCCTTTCGAATACAAGCTAGACACCATATGGAACATGCAACCACATATGACACCGGGAAGTTAAAGCAAGCACCTGGGATGGTGGTTCATTGCGAGCGAGGTCATCAACTCCAGAGCTACGTTTACCGTCTCCATCTGCTGACATTGCACCTTTTATAGCGCTGTAACATGTCGTGCATACCCGCAAAGAAAGCTGGCGCGACTTCTCTCTTTTCTTTGCTGCTTCTCTTTCGGCAGACTCTGAAATACCCTTGCATAAAACACAATAGTGAGAGTATCGGTGAAGTGTGTGCAGAACTAGTGCACTGTAAAAGTAGCAGATAGTAGGTGGCTGAAAAATAAATGACAGGAGACATATGATAGCTCTACAATATTGCATGGCAAACAAAATTATATTCTACTCCGTATGATTTTGTAATATATGCGCACAGGAAATGCAGGTACTCCTCCAACACACCACCACATGTGGTCATATCTAAGATAAAGTCGACTGAAAATAAATAGGTCAGTCGATTTTTTTAATGAACCGTCTGATCTATAAGGAATGGGTATTTGGCCTTCGTCTACCTCCCGCCAGTCACTGTTGACGATCTTTCTCGAACCGCCAGCGACCACCGGCCCAGACCCCTGCCTCCGCCGCCTCGCCCTCCCATCAACCTCACACCACCGCCGTGCTTGGCAGCGCCCCCAGGCCATCCCTTTAATCCCGGCAGACCTCCAGATTGGGTGCCAGTAGCTCTAGGCCCACACGCCCCTAACATAAACACCAAGGCGCTGCTTCCCCGGCGTAATAGGCGTACTAGCGCCTATTACACCGGGGAATGCTTCCGTTAATTGGGAATCAACTGGCCAGAAATTGAAATTCAGGGGGGCGACGGACCTCTAGCTAAGGTGAAATAGTATATGAGGAGAAACCTTCTGCATCGTGAGTTACTAGGAACATCTAGTATCAAGAAGAAGCGGTCAACTAGTGTCTTCTGTGGGATGAATATCGTGCAAGCAGAGATGTAAGATTTGCACGAATAAGGGAAGAGGAGTACCTTTTTCGGTTGCCGGTGTGGTCACCTCCACATGTCGCGCCGATCTTCTTCTTTTTACCGGGGAAACCGATGTTCTGGAGGGTGCAGGCTTGGACGAACCCATGGCCAAATTGTTGACTGTGTTGCCGTGGCCGTATGTCGGCGGAGGGGAAGCAGATCCGAGGCAGCGAAGGACGGTGTAGCAGGAACAGCTCCGGTGCGATGGAGGGTGGCGAAGTTGGAGTGACAGCGGTGAGGCGCAGGACGGCGTGGTTGAACTGGCTCGGGTACGTACGGCTCGTCCTCGGCTTCAACTACTAGCCGTGGAGGGTGTTGCGGTTGAGGTTGCGGTGGACGACTACGTCGGGGTATCGGCTCCGGCGTGATGGAGGAGGGCGGCGGTTAATGGGTGGGATGGGGTGGCGGACGGAGGACGCCGGGGTTTCGCGGCTGGTGGAGAGGTAGTTTTGGCGCCCATAGAGTATGAATGGGGAATCAGACAGGTGGGGGAAACCATGTTTCGGTCTGGGACGCGCTTGTTTTTGGCTTTTTTGAATAGAAGATGGGACGCTCTTGTTTGAAATTTGGGGAAAGTACAAACTTTGCCCCCCTCTTAAATTTCGGACCTACTGCGGGTCGGGGTAGGATGGTAATCCCAGGTGTCCCAAATAGTGGGCAGGAGCGATTTCGGCCGCGTGCATGTGTGCTTAGGTGGCCATTGTGTATGAATGTTTTTCGGAGGCGGTTGTGTGGCGTCTAGATGAAGCTACAAACCTACCCCAGTTTAGACCTTTGGACGTCGGGCCGGTAGGTTTCACGGGTGGAAGTTATTAGAAAAGTAATTTCCTTGTACTACCAAACATTGGTCTCACGCGGTTTCGGGCGAGTAGAGGCGCTTTTGGCGCTTCGTTCGAAATTTTGAAACACAAGCATTCACGTTTAGAGTACTCTTGAACTATGAGGATTGACCTAAATAGACAATGTTATAGTTGACCTTGTATGTTTGAAAACCTCATTAAATTATCCGCTTCTTTTTGAAATTTTGACACTTGAAAATCCTATAACTACGATTATTTTGGAATGGAGGAGCTAAATTTGAATCTATTTTGTACATGACTACATATGCTATTATGTACAAAATTAGAGCAAAGATTGGTGCCCCCATAATTTAGGTATGGTTTACAAATGCCATGATATCAAATTCAAATAATTGAGTGGACTTCATGTTGAATTCGATTTTTTTAAACCACCTTAAGTTGAATTCAAATGTATGCTATTTCATAGGTAGCTATTTATAATGTCCATTGTGTAACTTTCGTATGTATAATGTGCTTTACACACACAACATGAACTATACTCACGTTTATATTCAATTGCTAAAGCGATGCATTGTCTGGAGTTCAAAATACTAACTATATGGAACAATTGTGTCGAATAATAACATAGACATGCTCAAATTCGATAGAATCTAGATGTCTGATGGATCAATGACCGCTCCTTGCACGAATTGCAAATATCATGATCCCATCCTAATATTTGGATACAATTTATATCTTGAATCAATGTGTGGAGCAGTCTTTTACGTGTAGTTTCACTCTCCATCGGTGGTCTCTCACACATTAACACATGTTACATCACGTACCCCATTGATCTAAAAAGCCCTCTCTTCACGTTTATTTCACATACAACATTCCTTTTGAATAAAGTGTGGCCAAAAAATTATTTTAGAGTTTCTACATATATACAACATTACAAAGTTATATGGAGGAGTACGAACGCTAATTTGCATTACATGGTGCCCACAATGATATTTATTCCGCACTGTGAATTTGTATAATTTTTATGCTATATACAAAGTTAGTCATAATAAAGAGAAACGAAGAGCCTCTCTCTCTCCATCGCATACCCCCCCTGTACGCCCCTTTCACGTATGCACACAAGACTATATCCAGGTCCTCTAAAAGTAAGCCCCTAGAAAATTCACGCATGTTTCATCTTTCTCTCGCGATATATGCAATGACGATCATTGTATTTGAAGCGAAAGCACGATACGTACATTGGACTTCAGAATCCACTCATTACGGTCACCATTTACATTTAGTGCTTATTATACAGTCACGGGCTCACCGTACAACTCTGTATTTGGTCATGACATGACTAGTTGACCAGTTAAATGCTCCACGTGGCACCTCTAGTGCTGCATCACATTATCTCACTACCATCGTGCCCACCTATCGACTTGTATCTACTCTACATCTACACTCTTATAAAATACATAAAATACACTCTTATAAAAAACAGAGTTGGTGATGATGGTGTGCCTGCCATCCTGCAATATAGGCCGTCCGATTTATATCTGACGAATAGGAAAGAAACTATGGCAATTTTGCAAAAAGGTACCCACACACCTCTCCACATTTGCAAATAAGGCCTTCCCTCGTTCATCCTTTTCTCTCACAAGATAAACGAGTCATACAAATGCATCTTGATGTTACGTGCAACGCACGGGCATCTTGCTAGTAAGAATGATAACAAACGACAAAAAAATATTTGTACGATGGTTCGAAGTCATGACCGCGGGCACAACAGACAAGGTGGCCTTGTATTGGTATGCTGAGCCGTCTGTTTTAACACACAGGAGCTGGTGTGGTGATTACACACACACACACACGCATGCACACGAAGTGCATCCATGCAACACTCACACAAACACATGCACCCATGCACGCACGCAACACTCACACGTACACACGCAACCACGCATGCACGCACCACTCACACGCACACACGCACGCATGCATGCACACACCAGTACACCACACGACCAACACACCCTCTCACTCTCAAGTGCTCAACCTACACGTGCATGCGCACAATCAGGCCCTGACAGACACATACACAACCAGGTGATTTCCGTGCACGAGTTGGAGCCTTGTCGTGCCTGCGTAAATTTGTGTTTATCTGACCTTTTCCCTATGTGAACTGACAGGTGGGACCAACAACGAACGTGGTCAATTTAACTAGTCAACATGGCGCCACGCAGACTATTTGGCCAGTCAACAGAGTGCAATCCGATACTGAACTGTGAGCAAGTGACCGTATAATCACCGCAAAAGGTATATAGTGACCGTAATCAGCTTATTCTAAAGTTCGGTGACCGTATTACGCTTTTCTCTCTCTAGGCCCTCCAAAACTACATCTCTACACGTTCTCGCATGTTACATCTAACTACTATGCAATACATCACTACTACTACACTCTAACACAATAAATCATATGTGTTTTTAGTTTTACTAGATATCATATTGTTACTTATAATTATTCAGTTTGCATACATTAAAATTGCCTTTGAAATGTATGGCCAGTATCATCTACCGCGCGGGAAATATCCCGCCCTTTCCTGTTTAATCGGGTTTGTATCGATGGATCATGCGAAACAACAAAACTATAGTACTATACAGTACAAGTGACAGTTCACTGGGCCGTCGTGTCGTCTACTCCTCCGTCGTAAGAGTGGAGCACTCGATTTCATAAATCTTCTAGTCCCTTTCGCCGACATGTGGGACATCAAGCTACCGGGTCCACGTGCCATACTGGAATACAGTGCAGAGCATCCGGGGTGAAGCACCCCAGTCATGGCGCCGGCATAGTAATGAACAATGAGGCGTCAAATCACAAAGCTGCACGTTTCCCGCAGTTAAGTTGGAGGGACGAAGTAATAATGCTAAAAAAGAAGCTGGAGGGACGAAGCAACCATCATTTCACTCGTTGCTGAATCCGCTTCTCCCTCATCTTCTTCAACTTAACCACGTGTTGCTTCTGCCGTTGTTCTACCTCATGTGGGACGCGGATCAGCTTGGTAAAGCACTAACATGTGGGACCGCATGTTAGCAAACCGCCAGGACAACGTCCTCCGAAAATAAGAAGCCTAATCCTAGACTTACAAAGGGCTACATAGCTGCTACGTATACTTTCCATCTAATCTATATATGCCCCCCTGATTTTCAGGTGGGGAGGGCCTAATCCTCTCCTTTAATCCAATCAAATAGTCCCACATCACAGCAGTTCGTAACTTTATGTAAACCATTACGTGGATGTAGCATTGCTCAAATAAGAAACCTCCCCCGCCATCCACGTGGCAAAATCACCTCCTTTTTACTAATCTTGATTCTATAATTTTTTAGATCAATATAATTGAGATTTGTATAGATAGCACACAGGAGAAAAACCAAGTGGTACGGTTAAGGGCATCCACAATGTGTAGCCAAATGTGAAAATAGCTTTTGGCATTGTGGGAACCATTGTGGATGGTGTTGCCAAAGCCAAAAAGATGGAACCGAAGCTCCCTGATTGATTGATTGAAGGAATAGAAAAATGCAACGTCTCTCCTCTTTCTCCCATGCTTGGACGCATGTAGTACAGTATAGAGCATAGAGTCTACTCCCCTGTCCCTTCTATCACAAATCACAAAGTAGTGAGGCATCAAATCACAAAAGCACGGACGAAGCAACCATCATTTCACTCTTCGCTGACTCCGCTTCTCCATCGTCTTCTTCGAGAAACCATCTCACCGCACTAGTACTCCTAGTAGTACTAGTAAAGGAATTCCTCGATGCAAATAAGGCGGTTGTCTCGGCTTGCAGGCAGCACTTGCGAACGACTTATCGTGGTCTCCCTCAATGGTGTTCTCCGTCGAACGCACTTCGCCAAACCACAAAAAAAAGATATCATCGACGTCACCGCAATGGGGAAGGAAGTCAAATATAGTTACAACCTCCATTTTTTTGTACACAAGTCCAGTATATCAAAATTACAATTTTCAAAGGGCCACTAACACTAATCGAGGCAAAATTGATGGGGTTAGCAACCAAGGACATTAATATACCCTGCATGCATGCGGAAGTGAGAAGGTTGGTTTGCATGGCGCTGCATTAATCAAGCGATGAGGAGTGAGATGGTTAGCTCTTTGGTCTTTGGAGAAAAAATACGCATTAATTGACACGTGAAACGAGGATTTGTATCGATTAAATCCCGCGAAGGAAAACCCCGCCTTTCTTTTTTAACACTAGTACTCCTAGTACATACGTACTTATCCTGTTTGGGTCTAGGCCTTGCATTGCCAAACTTCGCCACACATTTTTGCCAAGCTTGCCTAAAGTTTTCAAAATGAGAAGGAGGTACACTTACGCACGGCTGTCGTGGTTGCACCGCACCCTCACACGGTCACTCCTGAACACTGCGGTCGCACCGCACTCTCACATAGTCGGTCCTGCACGCCGCAAACCCAACCAAGGGAACGCACCCTCACTGACACGTGTTGTCGCATGTGAACAAACCAAACTCAGCCATCCTATCGTTGACACATAATTTTTGTTCATAGAGTATATTTATCCAACCGCATGTTGGGGAGTATCCGTAGGGCCCGTGCGGTGGTCTGTTGGGGAAGAAGAAGAGGTGAGGAAGAAGGAAAGAAGGGTTAGGAGACATAGGATATTCATCCAACCACCTGAAATGGTAGACTGACCCAAGTCAGGCGACTTGCATAACAAATATATGTTTTTACACAGCAAAAGATCTATAAAAACAACAACATAAAGAAAAACTATCACTGCTCGCGGAAAGAGACGGCCTCGTCGTCTTTGGCTGCCGGCGCGAACCAGCCGTCGCTGCCGACGTGTGTCTCCGCACCGTGGTTGTCCTCGGCCTCCAGCTACTCGTTCAAGCGGAGCGTGCGGGCGTTCTGCACGGATGAGAGCACAACCCGGTTCAAGTCGAGGACGTCCGGTTCCGTCTGCAGGAGGGCCTCGATGGCAACGGAATCCGCACGCTCCGCGTCAAGTCGAACCTCCGCCGCCTGGTTCAAGTCCAGGACATCCGGTTCCGCCTGTAGGAGGGCGTCGATGAGAGCAGCATCCGCGCACTCTGCGTCAAGTCGAGCATCTGCCGCCCGGTTCAAGTCCAGGATGCCCGGTTCCTCTTGCAGGAGGGCCTCGATGGCAGCGGCATCCGGGCGCTCCACCTCAAGTTGAGCCTCCGCCGCCCGGTTCACATCCACGACATCCGGTTCCTCCTGCAGGAGAGCCTCGATGGCAGCGGCATGCGCGCGCTCCGCGTCGAGTTGAGCCTCTGCCTCCCGGTCCTCCTTTAGTATCGCCATATTGAACCGCTGGTCCGCCTGCACCATGGGGGACTCGGACGCCGGCACGAAGTCGACGTCCATCGTCTCATACCCATCGGGGGCCTTCTGCACCGCGACCTCCGCCCTGAACATTGGATCGGCTTCCTCCTCCTCGTAGCTTGGCTCCAGAGAACTCGGGGATTGGCCCGCCGCAATGCGAGCTTGGGAACGGAAGTCTGTGGCACCGACCGCCGCCGCGATTTCTGCGCGGCGCTCCGGCGTCAGCATCTTGTATTAAGTGATCTTGCAGCGCACCATGGCTTTTCATTGAACTAGGGGACGCTTGATGCGGGCTAGGGGATCGAAAGGTGGGGAAATGGGCTGGAGATTTGGTGTGGTTTTAGGGCAGTGGCTAGCGTAGGCCGAGCATCGAAGGTTCTGGTGTGAATAGTGGTTCCGGTGACGATCGGTCAATCAGTTTTGACTGTACATCGCTCTTGTCGCGTTCGCGTTGCAGCCCGGCACGCTGGACCCTCCACGTTGCTCACCGAATGGAAGGCGCTTCGTCTTGTGGGACCGCAGTTGAGAGCAAACCGACGTCCCTTCCCCTCCCCCACCCGCGTCATTTATTATACCACCACTCCCTCCATTTTATGCGGAGTAAATAAATACAGAGGGAGTATACTACGGATGAGGATCCCCTGACGTTGCCGAACCCATTGAGTAACTGACATGCGGGGCCTAGCAAGCATGGGGTCCGCCAGTAAGTGACCGAAAGGGAGGGTAAGGCAGGGATACCTACGTCAGAGGATCCACTTCCACTATACTACTTTGACCAAATGTTAGAGGAATAATATATGACATGCAACTTACACAAATGTTAGAGTAATAATATATGACATGCAACTTACACAAAGCATACAGGGTCTAATGCGTTTTTCTAGGCTAACTTTGACCAAATGTTAGAGTAATAATATAGGACATGCAACATACACAAAGCATACGGTCAAATTCGTATGTCAAAGGAGTTTCCAATGATATAATTTTCACATTATACATCTCATGTACTATTAATCTTGTCAATAGTCAAATTGGAAACCATCTCGAGTACAAATCTAGGAGTACGTACGAATCTAACAATATTGATTGGGCGTTGTTGAATGTTGATACCTTTTTTTTATCAAAGTAGAGATACTTTGACAACACATAAAACTTATATGTAAACTAGAAAGGATAGGAGGGAGTATATTGTACGTTAAAAAACGAAACGAACATTGAATACCCTTTATATATGATTTGCGGATGCTATGATCACCGGTTCAAAATTTTGAATCCGCCTTAGGTATCACGTGCCCCCACTCGTTCCCTCTCGATTTCATCTCAGGGTCCGGATATCTATTGAAAGAGGACTAGGGTGGGTAGATGCGAATGATACTCGGCGGAATGTTCAAATGAGGCATGCGGGAGGATGGACTCGACTGGAGGGCAACATGATCGATGGAGAAGAGGGTTGGAGAGGAATGAGAAATAAGCAAACGCCACATGATTATACTTGAACGGCTCAAATAAACAATAAGTTCTCTCGCTTGGCCTACATAGTGAAAGGCCTAATGCGCAAGCGGAGCACTAACGCTCGAATATGGCCGGGAAAACAGTGAAACCGACATGTGGAGCACACCCGTCGGGACGATGTAGCGCAGACTAGTCCAATGGAGGAGCTGGCCCACGACCTCCTCGCCACCGACAACCGTTCATGTGGGTCATTGGGGCCAACAATGGAGCCCAGCACTGCCTCTAGACACGGCGATCGCAGTGAGCGACACGCTCATATCATTGCTAGACACGGTCGGTTTCAGTGTGCCCAGGGTGGCGTTTGGTTTGTGCCCAAGGTTGCCCCATCAAAGCATTGGGTAGCCAAAATTTTGGTTGAGGTATTGGTTGCCCATGATTTGGCCAACATTGGCAAGAAAATGAACTAGAGTTGGCTAGAGTTCATTGGCATGCCAAAGAAATGGCAACCATCCAAACAAAGACCAAGCTTTGGGTCATGACCAAAATTTTGGTTGAGGTATTGGTTGCCCATAATTTGGCCGACATTGGCAAGAAAAATGAACTAGAGTTGGCTAGAGTTCATTGGCATGCCAAAAAAATGGCAACCATCCAAACAAAGACCAATCTTTGGGTCATGACCAATATTTTGGTAAGGTGCATTTTGGCCACAATCCAATCACACCCCAACACCCGGCTCGTCGAGGATGCACGGGGCGCCGCGACGCGTCCGCGGAGTGGTGTAGCACGACCAACTGCATCCTCTGGACCTGAGACCATGCCGGGTCGTCTTGCTTTTTCAATGACATGCGGGGATCGCATGTGAGCAAAGGGCATCTCCAACGTTGCCACGACCGCAGCTGACTACCCTGGCACACCAAAACCCTCGTCCCTCGCGCCGTCGCACGGTGCGGTCCCAGTCGGCGCCAGCTGCCCGCGTTCACGCCGTCCATTTGTATGTCGTTGTTAAGAGGCTCAGTGCCCGAGGAACCAACTCCGGCGACTTAATGAAGCACCCGGACGCTTGGCCTCACCCGAATGCGCTACTTAAAGTGGCAACGCCTAGCTAACCTCCACACCATAGCGCATCGTCCTCCTACCTGGCACCACGTCCGCCATGACCGCAAGTGCGAACGCTCTGCGAGAGAGCTTGTCTTCGGGGATGAAGCTCGAGGTCGCCGCCCTGGCTTAAGTCACCTCTCGCGACGCAATAGCAGCGTAGCCGGACGCAGACGCGACCGCACAAGCGGTGGCCACGCTGGTGGCCGACGACGGGAGCACCGTCAGCCACGTGTCCTACTTGCCGCCGTCCAACGTCCAGCATCGCCCAGGTCGGGGACTCCTTCGAGGATGAGTAGGGAATGGTGTGCCAACTAGCCGATCCGTATCCCGTGTTCTACTCTTCCTCGCCGGAGAACGCACCTTCACTTCACGGGTCTTGAACCCTGCCCCCGTACATAGAGATCACAGATGGAGGACGTCGGTCGCCGCTGTAGAATAGGTTTAGGGTCGGGTTTATTTTATTTTTCTGTCCTATAAAAGTTCGAAATGTAATGAAAATCTGTCGTGTTTGCATTAATCTCGGTCGGTGTATATGAACTTTCACAATAATATACATATTGTAGGAGTACTAGCAAAATGCCCATGCGTTGCACGGAAGATCAAGATCTTGTGGGAGAAAAGGATGAACGAGGGAAAGCCTTATCTGCAAATGTGGAGAGGAGTGCGGGTAAATTGTCATAGTTTCCTTCCTATCCATTAGATATAGATCGGATGGCCTATATTGCAGGATGACAGGCACACCATCATCACCACCTTTGTTTTTTATTGAACCGAGACAAATCTAACATGTGAAGTAAAATAAACACATAGGGTCTATACATACACAAATTATCTTAGGCACTCCAATAGTACGTCAACTACACATTCACGCATTTCACATCTTTCTACATCTACGGGAACCTACGAAAGGGTTAACGTAAATTGCCTCTCTCTCTGCTCCCCTGATTTCCATGGTGGCGCGCCCCTCCCTCCCCCTAATCTACAATCAATAGCTCACACGTTTCACATTACGTTAATTACGTAACTGGGATTACGTAGGTGTAGCATTACTCGTCCTAAAAAACCCAACTAAGCGAACCTCCCAGCATATCGCGCGGGAAAAGACCCGGCCGCGCCGTTTTAGTCGGGATTACCGGATTACTAGTAGTAGTATCGATGGATCGCGCGAAGCAACAAATTTTTTTTTGAGGGGGCGAAGCACCTAGTTTAAAAGGAAAAAAGGCGGTACACTCACAGCACTCCTGTCGCGGTCGCATTGCACCCCACACACGTTCGGTCCTGCACACGGCTCACGCAAACGGAACGTGCTTCGGCTTGCCTCTTCACTGACACGTGGGACTGCACTTGGAGAAACCGACCATGCGCCAAACTCC
>NC_041391.1:431212022-431221907 GCF_002162155.2 Triticum dicoccoides | reverse complement strand
TCCCCCTCCACTCCATTCGCTCCGCCAAAGCCGCCCTCCCCACCACACCGATACGTCAGCACCGCGGTTCGGCGATCCTCTCACTCCCATAGTACGCTCTCGTAGACTGTCGTCCTCTAGCCACGCCGCCACCTCTGGCTACGTTCTTGTGGAGCCGCATGGCACTCAGCACCGCCACCGTTGGCGACGTTCGTGTGGAGATGTACGGCGGTCAGATTCTCCCACAGTACGCGCATTCTAGACTGAGGCCCCGTTCATGTCGGTGTAGCGTTGAATGTTAGCTGATAGATGCTGTTAATCTCACTGTTTGCCGAAGTAGTTTACTGTCGGGGGTTGGGTGCGACATATGCCAATGGATGGCTTATCATGGTGGGAGCGAGTAGAACGTCGCCGGTGCCTGGAAGCGGGATAAGGCGTAGACACGAACGTCGACGTACTTTACCCAGGTTCGGGGCTCTCCTAGGAGATAACACACCTAGTCCTGCTCTGCGGGGTCTCCGCATGATCACTAAGGCACAAGTGATACAATGATGCTCCTCGAGCTATATGCTAGAGGTAGAGGGAGGCAAGGCTAGCTCTCTTCCTGCTCTAGGGGGTGGCTAGTTCTAAATGGAGTGGGAACCCTTTGCATGGGTGGCCTGGGGGGGTTATATAGGCCTACCCCCCAGGGGTACAATGATAATCTGGCCGTCTGCTGGGCTCGGCTGTTAGTGTCTTTAGCCTCCGGCTTCTCCGCCGACCGCTGGGGCCCGCCGCCTGGTTGGTGGCTGTTCACGGTAGCCGTGTTGTTGGTGACGGGGGCTTGGTCATCCTAGCGTGGCTACAGTCCCGCCGCCTGGTGGGAGGACACTGTAGCCACACCTGGTCTTATCAGCTTAATGGCGTGCTTGCCTCGGGACAAGGGACGACCGCCTGCTGGAGGCCAGCCCTCCCTAATCTGCCTGGTTGACCTTCCGCCATCTTCCTTGGGGTCACTGCCCAATGGGGCCCGCCTCTGGCAGGCCGTATCGACAGGCCGTCATGGGGAACAGGGCTCCGCCTGCCCGGAGCGACGTCAGGGTAGATATGGCACAGTGCTCCGTCGTGCGGAGATCTCCGTCTGTACAGAGCACTGTAGCCACGCCTGTCTCAACTGTGGGAGGCGTCGTTCCTCACTGTAGCCACGCTTTGACTTGTACTCTTGATGGGAGCTCGGCCGCCCCATAGTCGCGAGGTGGCGGCCTGCCCGTTGCCACCCTCTCTGGAGGGCGGCCGCCAGGAGCCGGCCACTCGGAATGTCGTAGTCTTGGGTCAGCCGCCCTCTGGCAGCCGGCCGCTGAGCCAGCCGACCCCAGAGGGCGGAGTTTCAGCTAGGGGCCTAGCTAGGCGGAGCTAGCCCAAAGTCTTGGTAAATCTAGGGACTCGGGTGAGCCTACCCGTGGCCCATTACTCCGACAGTAGTCCCTGAAGCCGGTGATGCGTCGTGGTCGAGGGGCCGCGAAGTCTCAGCGGCTTCCCCCCTCACCGTGCTCCGGGAGAATGTTGATCCATCTTGTGGCTAGCCGACTGCTGAAGCCGACTTCGCCCAGGCGGAGCTATGCGGCCGATTTTGAAGTTCAAGGCGGGAAATAGGTGGCATGCCTGCTAAGCTTCCCAGGCAGCCGTCCGCCACGGGCGCGCCACGCGGCACACGTTAGCCTGGCTAGCCTGCCATCCCACGCTCTGGACGGGACATGACACAGGGCCAGGCCCGCCACTACCATGCCTCGGCAACCGGGCGGATTTACTGCACCGAGGGAGACGGTTGCCGTTCCCCACGATCATTTACGACGTGGTAAATGCGCGCGGGAAACAGGGGTCGGGGGAACATGGGCGCAGTCAATCCCACGACCCCATGTCCCATCCCCTCGGCTTCACAGCCCGGGCGCTATAAGTAAGGAGGGGGAAGGTGCGGCAAAGCTCCTGCGCTTCCTCCCACTCTTCTTCTTCCTCCTCTCATCCCTTGCTGCTGCTGCTGCCGTAGCGCCGCCGCCGTTGCCCACCGCCGACGCGCTTCCCCTCTCCATGCCGCCAGCCGGAGCCATGGGCGACTGGGATGGATTGATGGTGATCGAGGATCACGTCTCCTTCCTCCATGACACGCGCCGGATGCCCAGCGCGGCCTTCGTCAAGGCGCGGGTGCCGCCGGAGACGGAGATCTTGCCGGTGCCACAGGAAGGCGAGCGGGTCGTCTTCCGCTCGCATTTCCTGCGCGGCTTCGGCCTCCCGGCGAGCGACTTCTTCCGCGCCTTCCTCAACTTCTACAATCTTCAACCTCACCACCTCACACCCAACGCCATGACTCTGCTCTCCGCCTTCGTCACGGTGTGCGAGGGCTACCTCGGCATCCTCCCCACAATCGAGCTGTGGGGAGCATTCTTCTATGGAAAGCTCGGCACCACCGCCAAGGAGACGGCGGCCGAGTGCGGGGTCTTCGTCGCCGTGCGCCGGCCGGTGAAGCGGAATGCCTTCCCCGTCATCAAGCTGGCGCAGTCGGTGAAGATGTGGTAGCAGTCCTATTTCTACATCGAGAACGTGGACCCTGCTGCCGACTTCCTCAACCTGCCGGCCTACGAGGCCGGCCCCCCAACGGAGCTCGCGTCTCCTGGAAGTACAAGCCGAAACCGGTGTCGGCGGACGCGGCGGCCACCATCGGCCGACTTCGAGTGCTCCAAGAGTCGGAGGGGCTCGTGGCCTCCGACCTCCTCGTCGCCTTCATGGAGCACCGGGTCCTCCCGCTCCAGAGCCGCCCTCATCTCATCTTCCGGATGGGCGGACACCGTGATCCGTGTCGGCTGTGCACGAAGGGGATGCCGCCTGCTAAAGTCTCGCGAATGGTTAAAGAGATCCCCGACCTCAAGATGTCGGAGGAGTGGCGGTACGGGAAGCGGCCATACTCCTTCCACAACCCGCCTCCTGCTATAAGTCTCTTCATTTTGTCCTTTGAACTGTTTCCTTCAGCTTCATTCCTCTTTATGACGCCGCCCTTTCTTGGTTGCAGATTTATATGTCTAAGGCGACGGCCGCCCTCCTGGGGCTGGGTGATGCCCTCCAGGCGGACAGGGCGGAGAGTGATTTGGATGACCCCGACTTGGTGGTGGCCGCCCTGGCTGACGACGCGACAGGCGGCGGTGGCAGGGCGGACGGCGGTAGTGGAGCAGGCGGCTCCGGGGGAGGCGGCGGCGTGGAGGCCTGGCCTGACAATGACGAGGACGAAGACGAGCCGCGCCCTGCCCGGAGCTCCGCCACCACCGGTGCCGGCCCCTCGTCTAGGCCGCCCGCCCCACGCGGCAAGCGCAAGCGGAAATAGGGCTCGACCCTATTCGGCAGCGCCCCAAAGAAGCCCAAGAACTTGGCCGTGGCGACTAGGCAGAAAGAAACCGCGGCCAGGGCGACCCAATATCAGAGGCAGCCGAAGGTGCCAGTTATGGTGTCGGTGTAAGCGTCCTTCCCTTACAACTTGTCTTTTCATCAATCTGGCGTGAAAGCCTTCTGACTTGTCTTCTTGTTTCAGGGCCCCACTGACCCTCGAGAAGTCGGGCGCCGGCTCGGTCCTTAGGTCGGTAGCGACCTCCTCGACCAGTCGGCGCATCGACCCGGCCGCCGACCTCCGGCAGGCGACAGAGCGGAATGCACGGGAGGCGCGCGATGAGGCGGAGGCCGACCGCCTGGCCAAGGAGCAGGCGGCCTTGTCTGCCGCGTCTGCCGAGAGGGCGCTGGCGCAGGCAGAAGCCCAGGCCACAGAGAAGGAGCGGCTCGCGGAGGCCGCCCGCCGCCAAGAGTCGCTACTCGTGGCCCCCCTTAACACTGCACAGCCTCCGCCTGATTTCGAGGCGACGGCCGGAGGAGCCGGCGGCGACTACCCAATCCGGGAGCAGGGGGCAGCGACGTAGCCATGCCGGACGTCTTTGTGCCGCTGCCCCCGCCCCCGCCGCCTCCGCCAGCCAGCGAACCGTGGGACGAGCAGCCAGTGGCGCCGTCGGTGCCGCCAGTCGACAATACGGTGGTGACGGTCCTGGTTCCTTCGATCCGCATCCCCACGCGCCGCTATCTGGAGAAGGCGGCCTTAGCACCGCGGCTGCAGGAGATCGGCGCCACGAGCTCATCGGCCCCCGACACCGAGGCGACCAGCGTCGTGCTCGTGGGTTGGATACACGGGGGCGGGACTGACTTGTTTGGAGTTGTGCGCAGGCTCCAGAGGACGGCCGGCAGCTTGTCGGGCCAGAAGCCGGCCGAACGCTCCAGAGGCTCGACCAGTCGGGGCTTGAGGCCGGACAAAACTAGGCCGTTTGCACGCTCCACCTGGCCGTTTAACTATGGGTGGGCAACAGACGCTAAGTCCAGGCGGATGCCCAGTGTTGCGCAGAAACGAGCCAAGGCTCCCTTGGCGAAGTTGGTGCCGTTGTCGGTGATGATGCTGTGTGGGATGCCGTATCGCATGGTGATGTCGGCGATGAAGGTCACGGCAGTCAGCCCGTTCAGTTTCTTGATTGGTTTTGCCTCTATCCACTTGGTAAACTTGTCCACAGCAACAAGCAAGTGAGTCATGCCACCGCGGGCCGTCTTGAATGATCCCACCATATCCAGTCCCCATACAGCAAAAGGCCAGGCTATGGGGATGGTCTTGAGTGCAGAAGCCGGCAGGTGTGGCTTGGAGCGGAACCTCTGGCACCCTTGACACTTCTGAACTAACTCTTTGGCCTCTTCCAGGGCAGTCGGCCAGAAGAAACCATGCCGGAAAGCCTTGGCCACAAGTGATCTTGAAGCCGCGTGGTGGCCGCACTCGCCCTGATGGATATCTCTGAGTATTGCTTGTCCTTGGTCCGACTCCACACACCGTTGATAAACTCCTATGACGCTTTGTCGCACCAGCTCTTTGTTGACTATGGTGTAAGCTGCAACTCGCCTCTGTACTTGTCGGGCTAAGATTTCATCGGTTGGCAGCTCCTTGTTCGCCAAGAACTTGAGGATCGGCTGAGCCCATGAGGGTGCCGCAATTTCTTCGACTGCGACCACTGCAACTTGTACGAGGGCGGTTGGGCCGGGTGGCAGTAGGTTGGCAGCTGCTTCCGCCTGTTGTGCTGAAGAAGTCCCCGGGCCGAATGCTGAAGTCCCCGGGCCGGGCTCCGAAGTCCCCGGGCCGGGTTCTGAAGTCCCCGGGCCGGTCGCGGCTGTAGCAGTCCCCGGGTCGCCTGTCGAAACCCCCGTGCCGGCCTTTGGGGTTGCCAAGTCGGATCCGACTGCTTCGGGAGGGGGGGCGGCACAAAGATGGAGTCTGAATCAGGAGACGGCTTGACAGACAGCTTCAGAAGGCGGCGTAGGGCCACGCCGGCTGGTATTGCTTGTCGGGTAGAGCCAATCCGTGCCAAGGCATCTACTTGCTCGTTGTCATTTCTTGGCACGTGAAGGAACTCGCACCCATCAAAGTATCCGCTGAGTTGCTGCACGAGGAAGCGGTAGCTTGCCATGTTTGCATCCTTGGCGTCCCAGTCGCCTGACGACTGCTGGACCACCAAGTCGGAGTCACCATAGCACAGGAACCGGCGAATGCCGAGTTCCTTGGCAAGCCAGAGCCCATGTATGAGTGCCTCATATTCTTCTACGTTGTTGGAGGCGGCGAAGTGTACTTGCAGCACGTATTTAAGCTTGTCGCCCTTGGGAGAGGTGAGGACGACGCCGGCTCCCAGACCAGTGCGCATTTTTTAACCATCAAAATGCATCCGCCAATGAGTGGAGTCTAGTGCAGGCGGCAAATATTGGGTCTCGGCCCAATCGACAAGGAAGTCGGCCAACACTTGTGATTTGATGGCGGTGCGAGGCTGGTAGTAGATGGTATAAGGGGCCAGATCAATCACCCACTTGGCCTCTCGGACAGAAGCATCCCGGCTTCCAATAATCTCAGCAAGCGGGGCTGTCCAGACGACAGTTATTGGGTGCTCCTGAAAGTAAGGTTTTAGCTTCTTGGCGGCAAAATGCACGCCATAACACATCTTCTGGTAGTGAGGGTAGTTTTGCTTGGAGGCGGACAATACTTCAAGCCCCTTGTGCTCTACTACCATGACTATACTGACAACCCGACTGGTGGCTGCAATGTAGAGGAGCATGGGCTTACTCAAGCAATACACCGGTCTCTGGACCGGCAATGCTTTGTCCTTCTCCTTGTGCTCTACTACCATGACTATACTGACAACCCGACTGGTGGCTGCAATGTAGAGGAGCATGGGCTCCTTCTCAGTCGGAGCCGCCAGGACAGGCGGGGTCGCCAACATCTTCTTGAGTTGGAGAAATGCTTCGTCCGCCTTGTCGTTCCACTCGAAAAAAGTGGTCTTCTTCATGAGTTGGTACAGGGGAAGAGCCTTCTCGCCCAGCCGACTGATGAAACGGCTGACTGACGCCAGGCAGCCGGTGAATTTCTGCATGTCCAGCAGTCGGGTGGGCACTTTCATCATCTCAATTGCCTTGATTTTCACGAGATTGCACTTTATGCCGTGATCTGAGACCAGGAAACCGAGAAGCTGGCCAGCAGGCACTCCAAAGACACATTTCTCCGGGTTGAGCTTGATCTAGAATCGGCGCAGGTTCTCAAAGGTCTCCTTGAGGTCCTCCAGCAGTGTGCCACGCTTCTCCGTCTTCACCACTACATCATCCACATATACATGGGCATTTCTGCCGAGTTGCTTGAGGAGGCACTTCTGCATGCAACGCTGAAACGTGGCGCCGGCGTTTCTCAAGCTGAACATCATGGTCAGGTAGCAGAAAGCTCCAAACAGCGTGATGAATGTGGTGTTCAGCCTGTCGGCCGGGTTCAGCTTTATCTGGTGATAACCTGAGTATGCATCCAGAAAACTCAACAACTCGCATCCGGTTGTGGAGTCTATTACTTGGTCTATCTTTGGTAAAGCAAACGGATCTTTGGGGCCGGCCTTGTTGAGGCTTGTATAGTCAATAGACATATGCCACTGCTTGTTCTTCTTCAATACTAGGACTGGGTTGGCCAGCCACTCTGGGAAGAATACTTCCATGATGAATCCAGCTGCTAGGAGCCGGGATATCTCTTCTCCAACAACTCGTCTCTTCTCTTCTGATAGGCGGCGCAAGGGCTGCCTGACCGGCTTGGCGTTAGGTCGGACATGTAGCTTGTGCTCGGCGAAATCCGTTGGAACACCTGACATGTCTTTGGGGGACCATGCGAAGATGTCCTGATTCTCACGAAGGAAATCGACGAGCTCGCCTTCCTATTTGCTGTCAAGGCCTGTGCCTATGACAGCGTGCCTCTCCGGGTGCTCTGGGTCCAAGGGTATTTTCTTGGTTTCCTTGGCCGGCTTGAACGAGCCCTCAGCCTCCGACTCCTGGGGTGTGGGTGACATTTCCGGCTTCTTGCCTGCCAATGCCACCACCCGGTCAAGGAGCCGCTTCTCGGCTGCAATCACGAGGGACTCGGCCATCCGACTGCTAACTGCGGTGCAAGCGATTGACTTCTTGCAGTCTCCGACCACTGCCAGGATCCCCTTCGTACTCGGCATCTTCATCTTGAGGTAGGCGTAGTGGGGGACTGCCATGAATTTGCCTAGAGCAGGCCGGCCTAGCAGTGCATGGTAGGGGCTCTGAAGGTCCACCACTTCAAACCAAACTGGCTCTCGGCGGAAGTGATTCTTGTCTCCGAAGAGGACATCAATCTGGGTCTTGCCAATTGGTGAGCAGGAAAGGCCAGGGACTATGCCAAGGAATACAGTCCGACTGGGGACGAGCTGTTTCTGCTTGATTCCCAACTTCTCCATTGTATCACGGTACAGTATGTTGATGCTGTTGCCGCCATCTATCAAGACTCTGGAGAAACGGGCTACTCGCCTCTCCTTTGTAAGGGTCGCTTCTAGGACCAGGGCATACGAACCAGGGGAAGGCATCACTTCCGGGTGGTCGGCCCCGCTCCAATTCATAGGCTTCTCGGACCAATGCATGAATTCTGGAGTGTTGGAGGCCACTGCTTGCACTTGTTGTTCTTGTTGCCGCCTGCTGCGTCTGTCGTTGGCCACGCTGGTGAACACAACATAAGCTTCATGTTCCTCCGGATACTCGTCTTGTAAGGCGCCAACTGGTCGGGCCGCCGGCTGCTGGGGCTGAGGAGGCGGCGGTCCGGTAGGCGGAGGAGGTAGGAGTCCATCTCCCTTGGCAATTTTGGTGAGCCAGTGACACTTCCGAGTGGTGTGGTTGGAGGGCTTCGCGCCGCTATGGAACTTGCAGGGTGCACCTAAGGTTTGCTCGTAAGAGAAGGCGGGCAACCAATTGGACTTGCCGCCCTTCTATCGCTTGGGGGCTGGCTGTTGTTCTGGCTGCTGATCCTTGACCGTTGCCACCTGCCCGCTGGTGGAAGCCGGCTGGGTGGCCTTCCGCTTGTTATCACCTGGTTGCTGTTGCCGACTAGCGTCACTAGCCGGAGTCCGAGGGGCCTCAGGTGCCACCTTGCCGGACACATCTACCAGGATTTCTGCTTTCATGGAGGAGTCGGCTGTGGCATGCTTGTCGGCGATGACCAGCAGCTCATCGAGGGTATCAGGCTCATCGCAGAGGAGGTGGTGCTTGAGGAGGGTGCCCTCTCGGCACCCGGCGGTGAAGTAATCGATCGCCTGCACCTCGTGCACGCCCTCGCAGGAATTGCGCAACTCGGTCCAGCGCGTGAGGTAGTCGCGAGTTGACTCCATGGGCCCATGGCTTGGGAGACCGCTTATAGGTGCTGGTGAAGTTGCGGATGAAGACCTCAGTGAAATCAACCCAGCTGTTGATGCTGCGGGGCTTCAGGCTGTTGAGCCACGTCCGGGCAGTGCCTTGAATCATGAGCAGGACGTACTTCACGGCAACGCGCTTGTTGTCGTTTGCTATGCTGACGGCTGTGGAGTAGTCGACCAGCCAGTCTTCCGGCTTCACGGAGCCGGTGTATTTGGGCATGTCTCGTGGGAGGGTGAACCCCTTGGGGAAGGGCTCATCGCGGATTCGGGGGCCGAAGCAGGGCGGGCCCAGCGCATCTTCTTCTTCAAGTGCCAGAGATCGGTTGAGACGATCGATCCGATGGTGAGCATCATTCTCTCCAACTACCTCTCGGCGGCCAAGGCGGTCGCCGAGTGTCAGATGCGTGACAGGAGGCGGAGTGGGGTACCTCGTTCCATGAGGCGGGGGAAGCGGCAGGTCGCCTCGCCGCTCTACTGCACGAGGGCGGCCGTCCTCATCCCGCTCTGTAACGCCCTGGATTCGTTGCGCCAGGTGTCTGCCAGTTATTCGCCGTCGTTGCCATGTCATTTGCTTGCGTGTTGCATTTTCCCATGTCATCCTGTGCATCTCATTTTGCATGCGTGTTCATCTCTTGCATCCGAGCATTTTCCCTGTTGTCCCTTTTGCAATCCGGCACTCCTATGTCCTCCGGCGTTCCCCTTTTGCCTCTTTGCGTGTGCGGGTGTTAAACTTTCTCGGAATGGCCCGAGGTTTGCCAAGCGGCCTTGGTATAGCACCGGTAGACCGTCTGTCAAGTTTCATGCCATTTGGAGGTCGTTTGATACTCCAACGGTTAACCAGGTAACCGTAAAAGCCATCTTTGTGTTGCAGCCCAACACCCCTCCAAACTGGCCCAAAACTCATCCTAACCCCCTCCATGCTCTCGGTCATTCGATCACGATCGTGTGGGCGAAAACCGCACTTCATTTGGACTCTCCTAGCTCCCAAAATCTATATATATGCCCCTCCCCCCGAAATTCGCGGATGAATTCTCCCCCCGAAACCCTAGCTTTTTCCCTCTCCGCCGCCGGACGCGTCCGCCCCGTGCCGGACACGTCCGCCGCCGCCCCCTCACCCAATCCGCCGCCGCCACATGTCGCGCCG